>NC_034409.1:106237120-106301395 GCF_002078875.1 Numida meleagris
ACAAGCCCGAGAATTCCTCATGAAACTGAGCGTACGTGAGTCCCTGGGGCCGGATGATATGCATCCCAGGCTTCTGAGAGAGATGGCTGATGTGGTTGCCGAGCCGCTCTCCATCGTATTTGAAAAATCATGGCTGTCGGGTGAAATCCCCAGTGACCGGAAAAAGGGAAACATTGCTCCCATTGTTAAGGACGGGAGAAAGGACGACCCGGGGAACTGGAGGCCGGTGAGCCTCCGCTCCGTGCCTGGGAAGAGCACGGAGCAGATCCTCCTGGTTACCACGTTAAGGCACATACGAGATAAAGAGGTTCATTGAAAGGGCTTTAAACTGGGTATGGAGGGGGGTGGGGGTGAAACCAAGGTCACTAGTAAGGACCCTGTAGGTAATGAGCCAGTGCTTCTGGGAGGGGCTTGTGCTAGTAAGATCGCACAGTCTTGTGGGGGGAAGGAGGAGGACGACGCACCCTTTTGTAGGAAGAACACAAGGGATGATGTGAGGTTGGTGGCTATGGTAACACGTGAGCATGGACAAGGGGGTATTAGGGCTTTAGGAAGCAGTGGGGGAGAACTTCAGATTTCTTCTGGAAGTTTGAGGGAGGGCTCCTCTAGAAAGGTAGTGTGCCGGAAAGCCCAGCTGAAGTGCCTTTACACTAATGCACGCAGCATGGGAAATAAGCAGAAGGAACTGGAAACCGTGGTGTGCTTGGAAAATTATGATCTGGTTGCCATCACGGAAACGTGGTGGGACGAATCCCACGATTGGAACACTGTGATTGAGGGCTACAGCCTCTTCAGAAGGGATAGCCAGGGCAGGAAGGGAGGCGGAGTTGCCCTCTATGTTGGGAAGTGGATAGCTTGTGAAGAGCTGTGTCTGAGTAACAGCCATGACCAGGTTGAGAGCTTATGGGTTAAAGTCAGGGATCGGTCCAGTAAAGGAGATCTAGTGGTTGGGGTCTGTTGCAGGCCACCTGATCAGGGGGAGCCTGTTGACGAGGCCTTCTTGCTCCAGCTGCAGGAGGTGTCGCGTTCGCGGGCTCTTGTCCTGATGGGGGATTTCAACCATCCGGACATCTGCTGGGATAGCGGCAAGGCGGGCGGCAGACAGTCCATCAGATTCCTGGAGTCTGTTGAGGATAACTTCCTGGGCCAGGCATTAGATGGACCGACCCGAGGTGAAGCTTTACCGGACCTGGTGCTCACCAGCGTGGAGGAGAGCATTAGAGGGGTTAAGATTGGAGGCAGCCTGGGCTGTAGTGATCATGCCCTGGTGGAGTTTGTGGTCTGGAGGAATGCAGGCCTGGCAAAGAGTAAAGTCAGGACCCTGAACTTCAGGAGAGCGAACTTCCGGCTGCACAAGGAAGGCGTAGGACCAGAGCAGAGCTGGCAGCTCTTTCAGGACACCCTCCTGAGAGCGCAAGAGCTCTCCATTCCCCAGCAAAAGAAGTCGAGCAGAGGAGGCGGGCGACCGGCATGGCTGAGCAAGGACCTGCAGCTTAAACTGAGGGAAAAGAGAGAAACGTATGCGAAGTGGAAGCAGGGTTGTGTAGCCTGGGAGGAATATAGGGCTGTAGTCCGCATGGGTAGAGATAGGATCAGGAAAGCCAAGGCACAGGTAGAGCTAAACTTGGCTAGGGATGTGAAAAATAACAAGAAGGGGTTCTACAGGTACACAGGCTGGAGGAGACAGGTCAAGGAGAGTGTTCCCCCTCTGCTAAATGAGGATGGAGAAGTGGCTTCCTCAGACACGGAAAAAGCTGAGGTGCTCAAGAAGTGCTTTGCCTCGGTCTTCACTGGTGCTCAGGCTCCCCGTGTCTGCCAAGACCCTGGACCTCGAGGTGTGGGTGAGAGGAGCGGGTTCTGTCCCACTGTGACAGTGGAACAAGTTCGAGACCTCCTCACGAAGCTGAATGTGTGCAAGTCCCTGGGGCCGGATGATATCCATCCTCGGGTTCTGAGAGAGACGGCTGATGTGGTTGCCGAGCCGCTCTCCCATTTTTAAGAAGGGGAGAAAGGATGACGCGGAGAACTACGGGCCGGTGAGCCTCACCTCTGTGCCTGGGAAGATCATAGAGCAGATCCTCCTAGAAGACATACGTTAAGGCACATACGTGACAAGGAGGTGATCCGAGACAGCCAACATGGCTTCACCAAGGGCAGATCTTGCCTGACCAATCTGGTGGCCTTCTACGATGAAGCGACGGCATCGGTGGATGGGAGGAGGGCGATAGATGTCATCTACCTGGACTTCTCCAAAGCCTTTGACAGGGTCCCTCATCACATCCTTCTCTCCAAATTGGAGAGGTGTGGATTTGAAGGATGGACCGTTTGGTGGGTTAAGAACTGGTTGGCAGGTTGCAGCCAAAGGGTTGTGATAAATGGTTCTATGTCAGGGTGGAGGCCGGTCACGAGTGGTGTCCCCCAAGGGTCGGTCCTGGGACCGGTGCTCTTCAATGTCTTGACAATCAGGGACATAGACGACGGAATCGAGTGTACCCTCAGCAAGTTTGCAGATGACAGCAAGCTGAGCGGTGCAGTCGATACACCGGAGGGAAGGGAAGCCATCCAGAGGGACCTGGACAGGCTGGAGAAGTGGGCCCACGTGAACCTAGCGAGGTTCAACAAGGCCAAGGGCAAGGTGTTGCACTTGGGCCGGGGCAACCCCAGGGGTTTATACGGCCTGGGGGAAGATCTCGTTGGAAATGCATTGGAAGGGATGGCGGCAACTTGAGATTATTGCAACGCTACCCAGGAATGGAAAGAAGAGATGTGAAATAATTTGTTCCCACGGAGACTGCATTCCTTTTTTCTTTTGCATTTATTCGCGTAACAAAGCAACGTTGCAGAAATCTGGACGCTCCCGTGCTACTTCACTCCACTTAGGTTTAGACACCGCCTGAGGAGAGGGGAGGAGTGCAGCGGTGTGACACGCTGCGGTGTCTGTGACATCAGCAGGACGAGTCACAGTGCGGGGCGTGTCAGGAGGCTGTGAAAGAGGCAGCACTGCTGCACTGCGGCATAGGCCTTTGGTGAGTGCAGCGTGCACATCCTAATGGCCATGGCTCGGGTGCTCTTTGTCGCCCTGGCTTTGCTGCGCGTGATCGTGCAGCTCTGGCTGAGAATTCTTCGCTTTTGTGTGGGAATGCACAAGTACGTGCACTCGCGAGTGCAGCAGCTGAGCTCCTACGTGGCTCAGCTTCTGCGCAGTATGGCACAGGGGAGCCAGAAGAGGCAGGAGCAGAGCGGAGTGGGCGGAGGAGCCCCGCTCTTTGCTGCCTTGCAGCACTGGCAGCTCTGGACCTTTGCTGTGCTGCTCGTCCTGCTTGTTGGGCTCGGCTTCTGGCTCCGCAAGAAGAGATGCAAGCCGGGCAGTGGCAACGAGAAGGAAAGCTCCGCAGGCAAGGAGGAGGACAAGGAGGTGGAAGAGGGCCGTGAGTCGTGTGACGAGGAGTGTCCCCTGGGCACAGTTTGGGCCCATGGCACCCGCTGGCCGGCAGCGCACATGGCCGAAAAGTGCCAAGTGGTGGAGGAGCTGGTGGACAATCTTCTTCGGGCCTGCCGGGGAAGCTCTTGCCACAGCTTCAAGCCACAGCTGCAGCCGGCTCTCGGGGTGGCCTGTGTCCACGAAGGGTGCAGTGCCCGTGAAGACCACGTCCTCTACCGCCTGCTCGTGCCCCTGAGGCCTCCCCCCGGGCACGCCTTCCACGTGCAGCTGGGCGACGAGGAGGAGGAGACGCGGGCCAAGACGTCCTGTGTGCGCGTGGAGCTGGAGTGCACCTGCGCGAGGGAGCGGCTGCTGGGGGACATGCTGTGCTTTGTCCACCACGCTCAGGACCAGCTGAGAGAGAAACAGGAGCCCAGCCTGCTCGACACCTTCTGCGAGGGCTCCTACCTGCACGTGGAGAAAACCGCCCTCTGGTTCCAGAACCAGGTGAAGGCGGCTTGGAGGCGTCTGCCTCTGTCTCGCCACTGCCGCCTGACGCTGCTGCCCTCCCAGCGCTCCTGCAAGCTCAAGCTGACCACCCCCTCCAAGAGAACCCTCTCCGTGGAGATGCTGCTTGGGCTGCAGCTGGACGACTCGGGCACCTTCCTGAACCTTGAGTAGCCCGAAGGCAGCTTCACCAGCGGCACAGCGCGGCCCAAACTTTGTACTCTGGCTGATGGTCTGTAGAACTGCATCTTTCTGCTTGCGGGAACAGGCTTTTTCCTCCAAGCCATGAAGATGGTTGTGACTTACTGAAGACAGCAGCACATTAGCCAAAGATTTCTTCAATGATATTCTTGGTACCAACATGTGTGCATATGGACAAATGCTGGACGCATCCTGTGTTACTACCTCCTGATTTGCTTCCAAAGCAAACTTATCAGTAATTCATTGTTTCTGAGTTATGGAGTGACGAAGTTTAGCGCAGTGCTATCACCGACTGTGACAAATTCACAGAGAGTTTTGGAATCTCTTTCAATCTTTAATTGTGGATGCTATCTTTTTGGACATTATACTATCAATAACACATCATAATGCGACTGTCTTTAAGTACTTTCTTTGTAAATTTTGTCTATTCAACAGCTCAGTTATTATTAGCATTTTCAGATGTTCTTTTATCCCGTCACTTGTTTTGGAGGTAGCTAATATTTACTCTCATAAAAATCATAGAACACAAGAAGGGAGAGAAAGGAAAGAGGTGTCCCTCAGCTCTTCTATGTTATTATTCATTTATTCAAACATTAAAAAATGCCACCCACTGACATTCATTGACACCTGTTGTATGTTTATGGAGACCAAATAGTGGATGCGAGCACAGTGGGGCCGTAGGTGATGCATCTCAGCCATGGTGGGTCACTTCTGCTGGTGCTGATATTTATGAGTATGACATGCAGGCCCTTGTTCATAGCCATCAAAAATGTGGAGCTAATGGTGGTGTTTGTCTTGACAAATAGTGTTTTGTAGCTGAGAATCTACTCAATTAAATAGTGTTATTTTGCTCTTTTTATCAGTTGTTATTTCCATGGAAATAAATAGGAGGCATTACTTTCAGTGCAACGTATGAATAATGCTATGGTTGAACAATTGACTAAAGGGTCAGTCGCAAAGACTTCTAGTAAATGGGGTCTCACCAATCTGTTGGGCTGTCACTAGTGGGATTCTGCAGGGCTTCATTTTAGGGCCAGTTCTCATCAATGTTTTGATAAATGACTTGGATGCAGGACTTGAATGAGTGCTAATTAAGCTGTACCTAAGCCAGCAGCGTGCCTTGGAGCCAAAAAGGCCAACCATACCGGGGGGTGCCCCAGGCCCAGCACTGTTACTGGGTGAGCGGAGAGACTGTCCCCTCTGTGCTGTGCTGTGTGGCCTCACTTCCTGCACCGGGTGCGGGTTTGTGTGCTGCTGCTATCACAGTCTTTCCTTGGGGAAACAACATGAAAGGGACAACATGAAAAACAAGAGACCTTGCAGAGAGAAATGCTTTCATTAGCATATTGGGATTTTTTCTTCTGAAATTTTCTATGTCTGTGTAAAATTCACAGCTTTTATAAACTTTAATTTTTTTTAAAAAAATATTATGTAAGTTCAACAAAATTGTCATGCATTTTTGTATTTCATAATCATTTTAAACTTCTTTGCATATGTGAGTGAAGCCTAAGCCTTAGGGGATTTAATACTTAGCATATTTCTGCAATCTGGCAAGGTTGCCTTTCTGCTAATGCATTTGAGTTAGGAATTTGTACAATAAATACCATGACAATTAAGTGTGAGGAAAAGCTAGAATTTTGAAAATTAAAAATATTTAAAAACAGAACAGGACCATTTGTAATACAGGATTCCTAATGTTCTCCCCACCAAACATATATGTTTTACTTAATATTTCAGCTCACATCATACATTGTGCAAACATGAATCAACCAGGATTCCCTCTCTTGCATCTTTCCAAAGTTCTCTTTTCCTTCAGAAAATGTAGTTCAATCATCAATGAATAAAAGTTTTCCTCTCAGAAATCAAAATGTGAATGCAACTACTTGAGAACAAATGTGCAACAGTGAATTCAATAATTCTCCATTTTTTAAGGGAACAGTTGCTTTCATGACCAAGTAAGCTGTCATCGGCAGCATATGAAGGATGAGACTGTTCTAGTTTTAAGACTGTCACAGTTTCTAGTGATACTATATTCGAAAAAGCATATTTCACTGCAGCTTCATCATCTTCAGGAGGCTTAAGAATTATGATAGCAAATATAAATGAATACAGAAATGTAATTTGTAATGTCTGTAAACGTTTTAGGATTCCTTATGCTTTCATATGCAGAGCTGAGCATTCTCAAAAATTCCCTGTGGTCAGGGCTGATATGATCAGTCTGCTGCTAGATAGGGAAATGTGACTGAACTCTCCTATCCCACAGACTTTAGAGTTTAACTGTGATGCCTTAGTGAGAGCACACTTTGCTACTGCTACAGTGTATGAGCTAAACAAGCATTCTTTAATCGTCCTTCCTACTAGGTTGAAGGCAAAACGGATGCTTCCAAAGTTAATTTCAGTGTTACCAGCTGGACATCATGATATACTGTCAAGCTACAGGCAGTTTTTAGCATTCTATCTATTATATTTATCACTACTAATGATTCACTTTGGATAGACTTACGAAAACTTATTCCTCTTTCAACTAATTGCATACCATGAGACACAGTTCAGAAACAGTTTGATGTTGTTTTAGATTGAATGGTCACAGAGCAATAAACTTCACTCATCACCACAAGTCTTTGCTACTTCAACTGAAATTGGAGCTTATAATATGTGAAAAGTACTTGCTATCAAGATCTATCTTTTCAAGGTGTGAAAAATCTTGGAAAACAATCTTCTGTCATTGTCTATGGACTATTCCATGCTATATTTTTATTCTGTGACAGTCACATTCACTTCTGTATCGCCACATTTCTACACTAGAAAAATAGTTTTTAGACTGTTATTCTCACAAGTTGTATTAGACCAAGTTCTGTGAGCTGCTCTGCAGGCTGCTTTGCAGTCAGCCCCTGCAGTTCACTACTGTGTCAGGGAACTAGAAATGGCTTCTGCTGAAGCTCATGGCCATTCTCTCCTCAGCCATGCAATATCATTTATGTATTCACTGCAAAAAGCGCAGTGCTGCTTCTTCTTTTCGGAGATGCAGTTTGACTCATCGATGGATCATAACAACTGCAGTTACTTTTACAGTCACAGTGAGTGGAAGGATGTAGTTACACCAGCTGACATAAATCAAACCTAGCCTCAAAATTAGTCTGTGGTCATGCTGACTGTTTTGTTTCCTTTGTGTGTTGGACTAACAAATGGCTCCAGATGCTTTGCCACTTACAGCTAGTATTTATTGCCTGGAAAGTATTCATGGAATAAACTGATCATCAAACACTAAGCTACAGTAAAATAGCAGAGCAAACCTAGCCCAGCCTGTCAGGGTAAAGTTAGCAGGTGTTTAGATAATCTGCAATATTCTGGAACATAATTTTTTATTTTTTATTTTATAATTGTAATTCTTGTGGTGGCTCAAGGCACATTATATAAATAGCAAAAGATGAAGACATTTTGGTGGTAAAGGTGCACACATGTAAACCTTTTTTTGTGTTGGCTTGTTACGATCTGCTCTCAAACAATGGCATGGCTTGGGGGAAAAGAAGCAGAGTGTGGCAGCCAGCTCAGAGATTCAGGAGGTAATGGTAGCTCTCACCCTCATTCTCTGGTGACCCAGGTCTCTGCACGTCTCTGGCAGGTTTTAAGTTGTCTCTCTGCACAAGTTAAGGGACTCTCCATCCACGGTGCTTGGAGGGCACTTATTCCCTGCAGCAGTCACACACTTCCTGCTGTGGTTGGTCCCAAAATTATCCCACTTCCCTTTCCAGAATCATTGGTTGTGATCCCCTCCAGCCACAGCCTCAGCAGCATGATAGGGCAGATCTTCACTAGCTTGGGCTCCACTCTTAAAGGTGGCAGAGCCTGGATGGCAGCCTACAAAGCTCAGTGCTCCATCATTGCTGAGGGGTCCACCAAAAAGATAACATTGGGATGGAAGGCCAGTTTTTGGCTTATAGTGTAAAATGAGCCATTGCAGCAGGGAGTTCATTGTTGGTTTGTCCTTCTCCTTGCTCAAGTGGCACGTAAGTTGGTCCTTCAAGGCAGCGTAGATGTAGTTACTCTTCCATACAGTGCTCCTGGGAAGGATTCAGAATTTAAAAGTGTAATTTTGTTTTGTCTTTTAGGATCTTTTATTGAATAGAAGTGGTTTCCCACGTTGGAATTATTTTTTTTTTTGTTAAATGTGCAACCCACAGGCAACAGAGTGCCATAAAACTCACATCCTCTGTCACCTGCTCCCTTCTGCTAGAGGCTTTTTGTCTGAGCCAAACCTATTACCTATTCACTTGAAATCAAATTTGGGGAAGGGAATCTGCTTCAAACTGGCAGAAAGCAGCTCCCTTCTTTCCTTAACCTTGGTGAAGGGCTCCAATACGTGGTTGCTAAGAGAGCATAGAGTGTACCTATTTAAACAGTTCCATTTTGAGCCTTTATCATTCTAAAATACTTCTTCAGTCCAAATACTTGAAACAATCCACATTCCTCAAAGAGAAAATAATAAAAAGTAACAGAGCAGTTCAGTACAGTTTGTACTTCTGCAAAGGTAAGATTTTCTTATTTAACCCCCCTCCTGTCCCCTCAGCTGACCCCATCTCAGCTAAGCCTTTGGCGATGTTTTGTTCTACCATTGTGTTCCCTTATCACTTCTGTGCCTACTGCCTGTCCTTTTCCTTTCTGCTTGGCTACTTGATAAAGCCACAGCATTAATCACCAGGTAAAATCATTCTTCTTTCCATGATGGATCATTTTTAGAGGAGCTGTTTTCAATCAGTACCACGTAGTCTTCAGCGAGGCGGGCTGCTGAGTGCTCAGCTCTTCTGACAGTAAAATGATTTAACCTCCATGCCTGTCTGTGGCTCTAGGAAACTAGCTTGAGGCAGCAGTTAAAATCATGCTGTATCTTATATTTGCAACTCCAGGCACTTAAAACCATTTTTGCTTCCAGCAGAGATGAAAAGAGTAGGATGATATGAGAAAACATAAGTACCTCTTCTGAATTTCTCCAGAAATCTAACAGAGATCTTCTCATTCTCTCTGCAGTCTGTTTCACATGGGCGCTCTGCTGAAGGGTGACTGGAGGAAAAAACCTTTAATCACAGACCATGCCAGCTAGTTATCTGTCAGCAAGCCTCTGTGACTCCAATCAGTAATTTAGGAAGGAATGCTGTAACGGCCACGGCTATTGAACTACTCATTCCAACAGCTTATTGGAAAGCAGAGTTTCTTTGATGCTCATTCTCCATTTCACCTTTCTTTGCTTTCCTTCTCACCTTTAACCCTCTCTTGAAGAAAAGGGTACTTCATGGACATGGTCAAACCCCATCAAAGAGGACAAGTGCTGGTGCCTGACGAGATGCAGCAATCAGCCTTCAGTGATCAGACATCTTTCCGTCCGCATAAGCAAGAAACTTTTCACAATTCAAGTTTGTTTATTGCCTGAGTTAGCTAAAGGCCATGAAATGCTAATGTTAATGCTACAAGCACATTACTGCCTCTTTAATTTATTTCAGCTAACTTCTGTTGATGGCATTTGGGTAAGCTAAACTGCCAGTTGAACTGGATTTGTTGTGCACTTCGACGTAAAAACCATGCTGGAAATAGATCTGAATTCAGGCTCATCTAATTAGGAAAGCATCATGATAGTCAATGCGAATGTTTTCCAAGGCACTGCATCTGTGCACCATGCATCAATTGCATATTGAGAATGCAATATCCATTTTCTAAGTCATAAAAGCCATATAACGAGAGAAAACATGCACTTTCAGTCTGCCTGTGTGAAAGACAGAGCAGACCTCAGGTGGTGGTGCTTAAGCCTTTGTAAGTAAATTTCCTCAGTGAAATAAAGTATGAAAGAAGAAGGAAAATGTGCAGGGCAGGATAGAAAAGAACTCTGTGCAATATTTATATGTAGCAAGTGGCAGATTAGAAAGCCCCCCGCCCTTACATCATTAGCCTGCATACATAACACCATTTGATGTGTGAATTATCAGCCCAAACAGCTCATTTTTGGAGCCTCCAGCACAGTGAACTACCCTGATCAAGCTGACCTGTACCCCCTCTTTCTTCTCTTCTTTAAAAGCATATTTATATAATTAGAGTTCAAATGTACATGTGTATATATACATGTATATACATATACTGAGATACACATCTCTGTGTGTATACACACCCCTCAAAAATTCTGTTTCCTGAACAGCACGTGAGGACCAAAATCTCATGGATCAATTTTTAAATAGTCCAAAAAAAAAAAGGCTGAAAATGGATCAGATTCTGCATCAGATGCATTAGCACATTCTTTTTCATAACTTCATTGACTTCATTGTGGAGAAAAATGGAGGCATTTGATTCATTGGGGATGCTTCCAGATGTGTGATCAGTTTCCTTGTGACCCGACCTCATAGACCTGGTACAAATTATATGTGAGTAAATAAGCTTTTTTGTTGTTTTTGGTGTTTTTTTTTTTTTAAGATGTGGGTTAGGCTGAGCATGCTAGCAGTGAGGGAGAGTCTTTCCTATATATAAAATTACTTAGTAGATTATATGCTTCTTCATTGTCTTTCTGCAACTCACTACTGAAGGGAATAAGCTTTCCACAAAAGACGAAAGATATTGAGAAAATTATTAGATATCAAAAACCTTATTGGAAAATAAACAAACAAACTACAGCAAAAACTCCAAACCCCCAAATCCCCCTAACCCTAAAACATTTCCAAGAGTTTTTCTTATATATGCTAAAATTGATAGCTACTGGCATGCAGTAAATCAGTATGTCTAGTAGGGCATGAAAGTACTAGATTTTGGATAAAAACAGAAAAAATCATTAACATTGCTAAAACAGAAGTGTTAATATTCTTACAGATAGAACATGTTTTTTTGGAGATGTTTTCTGGAGTTTTTTGTTAAAGCATTTAGAATTACCTTGAAAGCATCAGAAGTGCTTAATCCTTAAGATCTGTGCAAGCTCTATACTTAAAAAAAGTACTTGTTTCCAGTGACTAAACCTGACTAAAAATAACTAGCCCATCAAGCTGAAAAGAACAAGCAATTTTATTCAAGTTCATATAGGGATTTGATTATTCTTTACAAAATGATAGAGAACAGCAATTCAGAAAATCCAGGCAGAAAATTATCTTGATCTCATCGTTCTGCTTCCTTGATCTCCTTCAGGATAGCAAACACAGTCCCATATTTATTTTGAATGTGTATGTATATCATGTATAAGTATGTACATGATTTCAGGCCTCTCACATCTGTAAAACAAAAGGACTTCTCAGGAAGAACTTATTCAAAAAGTTAGAACTATTCAATTTGTGGAACAGAAGGGTCTTTAATGGTTCGGAGTGTTAAATGAAAATTCATAATGAGCATTTTCCATTTAGCCAACAATTCTGTCATAACCAATAACTCCAATTAGTTGAAAAATGCAGATCTTTTACAAAACTTATATACACTGATTCTATGTAAGCCTGAGGAAATTACCATGTCCACTAGCGAAATTAAAAAGAACCGGGGGACTACAGGCCAGTGAGCCCCAGCTCTGTGCCTGGGAAGAGCACGGAGCAGATCCTCCCGGTTACCACATTAAGGCACATACGAGATGAAGAGGCGATCTGAGACAGCCAGCATGGCTTCACCAAGGGCAGATCTTGCCTGGTGGCCTTCTGCGATGGAGTGGCGGCATGGGCGAACAGGGGAAGGGCGACGGATGTCATCTACCTGGGCGTGACTCGGGCACCTTCCTGAACCTTGAGTAGCCCGAAGGCAGCTTCACCAGCGGCACAGCGCGGCCCAAACATTGTTCTGTGGCTGATGGTCTGTAGAACTGCATCTTTCTGCTTGCGGGAACAGGCTTTTTCCTCCAAGCCATGAAGATGGTTGTGACTTACTGAAGACAGCAGCACATTAGCCAAAGATTTCTTCAATGATATTCTTGGGTACCAACATGTGTGCATATGGACAAATGCTGGACGCATCCTGTGTTACTACCTCCTGATTTGCTTCCAAAGCAAACTTATCAGTAATTCATTGTTTCTGAGTTATGGAGTGACGAAGTTTAGCGCAGTGCTATCACCGACTGTGACAAATTCACAGAGAGTTTTGGAATCTCTTTCAATCTTTAATTGTGGATGATATCTCTTTGGACATCATACTATCATTAACACTACATAATGCAACTGTCTTTAAGTACTTTCTTTGTAAATTTTGTCTATTAAACAGCTCAATTATTATCTGCATTTTCAGATGTTCTTTTATCCCGTCACTTGGTTTGGAGGTAGCTAATATTTACTCTCATAAAAATCATAGAACACAAGAAAGGAGAGAAAGGACAGAGGTGTCCCTCAGCTCTTCTATGTCATTATTCATTTATTAAACGTATAGGATTGTGCGCCATCCGTACAGTCTAATCTGAGACCCATTCAAAAAATACTGTCCATACCAAATTATCTGGAGCTTTGCCATGAAGACAGAGCTTCACATGCTAGGGTTTACTGGCATCCTTTTTTTGTTTAGTGATGTAGGACTCATGGTTGCAAAACCAGAGGTTGAAAGTCTTGCTGACAAAACTAACAGGACTGTGAGAAATTGAGTTGCACAGCATTGCAGAGATGTACAATTGGAGAAAACTAAAATTCTGCTGGAAGAACTGGGAAAATGGGTATAACATTAGCAGGAGTGTTATCTTTCTTCTCATAATATAATCTACTCCATTTTTACCTTGCTATGTATTAAAAAGCAACAGTATTCTAAGTATTTCCTGTAGTCTTTAATGAAGAAATTGCTCAACTCTTAAAATCCCTACATTACTGAATCTGTTTATCCTGAAATCCCCAAAGAGTAGCCACACTATATGCCTGATGTTTTCCAGCTGCTGTCTCCTAGCACAAGGACAGGCCTTTGTGATTGCTCTTGCACAGTGACAGTACAATGCTGACTCACTGACTGCTGGCCTGGGGCAGGAGAGGGGCACAGGAGAGAGTGAATTGCTTCTTCTGATCCCCAAGAGCAGAGATGATCTATATGGTTGGCTATATGCATATCTCTTTATTGTCATGGAATTGCATTTTTAACACACAGAGAGAAAATATCCCTGATTCCAGGTGCAAGCCCTTGTGCACCACAGGCATTTGTGTATCGCAGAGGTGACAGAGTGCATTTTTTTCTTTATTAAACCACTTAAAATAAACCTAAATCATTACATTTTTTCACCAGGACCTTGCATTTATCTGCTTTTCTTCTCCAGAGGTAATTTTGCTTTGAGTTAGGTTTTCTCCAACAGATATTTCTGCTGACAAACTCACATTTTTTTTGTCCTCAAAGTGTATAATAGGACACTTAGGGAAGTCAGTAAGATTTGGGAAACCACTTTGACCTGTCTTTACTTAAGCCAGACCACAGCTTCTCTTACAGAAGAAAAAGGGTTTCTGGCTTCTGTGCTTCATCTTGCAGAGCTGATGAATTGCTCCCAGGCTGCTGTCCAGATGCTCCTCCAAACTGAACTGCTATGGAAAATCCTCTGCATCTTCCTCTCTTTTCTTCTAGACAGCCGAAATACAATATCTGCAAGCCTTGTGTCGGCAGCCCTGATACAGGCAGTGATAAATTGAAAAGACAATTACCTGTGCACTTTTCCATTAAGAAAAGGAAAGCTCTTCACCTGCTGATGGACACAATTAACTAAGCCTTCTTTCCTTGGTCACCACTGGTGCCAACAGATCTCAGGACCCCACGTGGTCACTGAACAGAGGAGCTGTGTTACACATTGCAGTGTTTGGGATTGCACCTGGACAAATGGGTCTTCCATGTGGTGAATGGAAAAAATTCACATTTGATAACATTGAAAAGTAAATTGTGGGAAAGCAACCCAACCACAAGAGAGAGAAATAACAATGGTTTTCCATGAACACACCATGGGCTCTGTTCAAAGTGCACAAAATCAAAACCAAAATGAGGGAGAAGAATTTGACAATATGCATTGAGATATCAGCATCACCTGGCAAAGAAATTGTGTTCATTTTCTTTATCTGGGGTTGTGGAGGCAGCATGAGTTCAAGTTATGCAGCAGCTTCCCTGATGGCCAGGGAAGGGAGGCAGGGAGGTGTCTCTGCAGAAGCTGTTTGGTAGAGGGATCTGTTTTCAGAATTCATTACTTCTCTGCAACGTAACTCCAGGAGAGCAAAGCTGCTATCTGTCCCTCAAAAGTGTAGTGGTAATTAAGAAAAAAATCATAAAACATGAAAATTGGAGTAAATTTGGGTTAGTCACATGGGGTATTCTCTTATGCTATATGTTCAAATGGCTTTAAAGCTTTATGTAACATCTTTATTTTTTATCGTCCTACTGCTCTTCTGTCTGTCAGACAGGAGCTGCTTTTTGCCATCTGACAGATGCTCTTTGGGTTGGCCGGTGTAAAATCCAGATTTTGGAAGCACTTATGAGCAGCCACATGAACACTACCCAGGGCTCAGAAGAAACCGAGAAAACACAGGATTTCAATAAACACTTATTTGGATTACACTTTGGCTTGAACTTGTAAGCTGCACCAGCAGGAAAAGAGAAATGGAAATGTCAGAAAAGGTTGTGACCTTTAATATGTATGAGCATTTATGGAAAGCGAAAAACAAAACACCAAAAAACGTCTAATATGTATGCACCAGCCTGTAGCAGTGTTCTTAGCCTTCAGTGAAATGACTTCACCATGGCAGCCTGCAGCCCTGCTGTGCTATTGTGGTACCTGACCTTGGGAGCCAGCACCGGCAGGGCAGCCAGCAGTCACTGCTGCTGCTGCTGGTCCCCAGAGGGACCCTGGGTGCCACCAGGAGCAGGTTTGCTTGGCTGCCCTCAACACCATCTATAAGCACAGAACGCACGATC
Source organism: Numida meleagris (assembly GCF_002078875.1). Lineage (NCBI taxonomy): Eukaryota > Metazoa > Chordata > Aves > Galliformes > Numididae > Numida > Numida meleagris. The sequence goes on from NC_034409.1 coordinate 106,252,107, forward strand.
CACAAATAAAGTTTTGCCTTTGAGAGTGGAAAGCATTTTGACTGCAAATGTCGGAGAAGTATATGTGTTTGTCCTTTTGAATCTTCTTTTAATGTGGTTGTTCAGTCGTTTGAGGGATTAATACCTGAAGATATCAGATATAGGCATTTAGTTTATGAAAATACTGGAATGTTTTCTATCCATCTGCTTAGAAGTGCCGTTCTGAAAACAAAGAAGTCTGGAATAAAAGCATCTCAGGGTAAAAACACACAGGCCTTCTGCAAACACGTGGAATATAATGCCTTTAGAAATCATGTAGTAAATACTTCAGTAGAAAAAAAGGGATAAATTTGCTAGAAGTATAGGAAAGATTTCAATTTAAAAAAAAATCCATCAACTTTGCACGTTTTCCTCCCCAGTAACATACTTTGTTTATTGTCTTCAGAATTTTCTTCCTTTTTAACAAACACATTTATATATACAGATATGTATGTATTGATTCAATAGATGTTTTCAAACATCCTGAAGTATTCTGAGATGTAACTTTCACCCTTCGTTGTAAAACTGCAAAGGATTTTTTTTTTAATTTAAAATTGACACTTCTTCAGGCAGTGTATATTTAGGTTTGGGCCCAAGAGTATGCTGCTGGTTGTAAACATTAGATATAAAAGCTATCTGAAAGTCATTAGAATACCATAGAGGCTCTTTTCAAACACGGCCATTGGATAGCAAAACATCAGAATGTTTCTGCACAACCAGAATAACTAGGTTGCAAAGCCAACCGAATGAAGTTGGGAAATGCCAGAATTAGATACCCTTGCAGGACTGTTGGCACATACTCTTCCATGATTAAATGCATTATGACATAGGTTTCGACTTTGTGAGGCTATATCCTTCACCTCCCCAGCCCAATCCTACTTCCACGAATGGGAAATTACTTCCTATTTTCATTTATAGCACCCACATTTTATGTAGAATTCACTGTTCTGTGTCTGAACTGAATGTAAAACCATGGAGATTTCACGATTTTCATTTCATTTCACAAACGCTATCACCAGTGTACAAGCACCCCCCAAACATTTCTGAGCTTCTCTGTATGACAGCATGGTGAGATGAAGTAGCAATTACCCACACCCTTTATCACAGCAAATTACGGTGTAGGGAGACGGAGACCAAACTTTCAACTGATTTTTCAGAGCCCACATATGAACAAATCTGGAGAACCCAAAGCTGGAAGTTTTCCCCCAGTGCCCTGTAAGATGTGCAAATGAGGAACCAGAGAAATAGGATTTCTTTTCCAAATGTGGACGTATTCATCTCTTTCCTGAGGTTCAGGATGAGTGCTCTTAACAATAAAGAGGAAATCTGGTCCTTGTAGCCCAGGCTCTCCATGTACAGTTCTTCTCCCCAGTAAATCACAGAACAACTCCGACGGGGGGAATTATCCCGCACCTGCTCAGAGTGGGGCCAAGCTCAGACGACTCGGGGCTTGCCCTCTTGAATTTGGAGTACGTCCAAGGATGGAAACCCCACAACCTCTCCAGGTAACCTGCCATCGAGTTTGGTGGAGCTGAACAAAGCCCTGCATTAAAACCTTGAGTGACCTCGAAGAAAATAAATGATCCCTGCAGCCTTCCCTTCCTCATAGATATGGTGTGGAGTGGATAAAGCAATCAAGCTTCAGAGGCATTTGGTTACACTCCTGATGTGCGCTGTAGATGTGCCAATGAAAGACTATACCAGCAGATTTATCCTTATAAGATATGCAGTTCCTAGTCGCCTAGTGTTAGAAATGTTGCTGTACTCTATTTAGAGATGGGAGTCCTATTTTCTATGCAGGAATAAAATTAAATGAAAAGTTCAGAGACATCTGAATGTAATGTTTTGCCATCTTTGAGGCGACATCATGTCCACATCAGAGCCACAATAATATTTGACACTGCCACTGTCACTAAATGCTGAAGTTTTCAATTTTGATTAAAGCTGCAAAAAGAACTGTGCTGTCAAGCATCATCTTGATGCATCAGCAGCACATAACATGTCTACAAGGCAAGACCTGATTAATTTAAAATTGTGGCAATTTTTACCAAGGTGTTAGCTCTTGTTCTCTGCCATTTTTCATCCCCGAAAAACGCTGCCATTTGCTTTTTTTGATTACAAGCTTCTTTGCCTGCTTCTCTTAGCCTAACCCTCTCCCAGTGGTGGGCTATATCATGCTTTCCATACACTTTGAGCTTGCTGATATGTTCAGACCCATCAGCACCAGCTGGTTTCTCTGCTGGTTCAGCTCCATGGTCAGCTGAGCAATCATTAACCTACAGGACAAAATTCCCAGCCTTTCAGGCCCAACATGCAGAGATAAAGAAATGCTATGCAGGGACACAAACCGAAGAGTTAAGTGTGGGGTTTTAATCCTGGGCTCAGTATCAGCTATTTCCAGCAAGCCTGCTCGGACCCCATGCCTGTCCAGCTGCTCCCTTCTTCAGAAAGTGCAGCATGGATAAAGCATGATAATCACTGGATGTGACCCAGAATTCTTTGTGTCTTCGGATAATGGCAGAATGTTGAAAATGCCATTATTTTGCTCCCAGGGCAGAAAAGAGAAATGTGCAGCTAACCAGGAGAACAGAAAGTCTGAAACTTGCCTTTTCCTATTTTATAAGGAAAAAACAAACAGACATTCCAAATGTTTTCTTTCTGTTTCAAGCCTGTTTTGATGCAGAGGGTGGTGTCTGCTGCTTCCTGACAAATGAGGAAGGCTACCAAAGTCACCTAAAGGGTGAGGATCTGTTCTGGTGTTGGGAAGAGCCTTCTGAAGCTCCCGCCTAGAAGCTGAATCACAGAATCTCAGAATCATAGAAGCACAGAATGGATTAGGTTGGAAGGGACCTCAAAGCCCACCCAGCCCCAACCCGTTGCCATGGGCCCCACCAGCTCAGGCTGCCCAGGGTCCCATCCAACCTGGCCTTGAGCGTCTCCAGGGATGGGGCACCACAGTAATCCCCACAAACCTCCTATGCCCTAAATCCAGGAGGAAGAGGCTGCCAGCAGGTGGATGCCCTGGGGCTGCCAAGCCCAGATTCAGCCAGTGGTCTGTTGTTCTCAGAGCCTCAGTTTCAGGTCATTCTTCTGTATGTGGAACCAGCTGAATCCACTGGCAGGAGACTAGACTGCTTTTATGTGGATGTTACTGAAAATGAGGGACTGTCATGACAATTTGGGATCCACTGTGGGTCTTCTCCAGTGAGAGCCCAAATTGTCAGGCTATGCTGAAACAACCCTTATTGAGAGTAATCATAATTAGTAGCAGCAATCTTTTGAAAATACTCTTGATGATGATGTCAGATTTTATAAAAAATCTTTCTGCATGCTGCTGAGAGGACAAACATTGACCGTTTCCATATCTGCTCAGGGTGCCTGCCTGGAAATTGATGCATTTTTGCTGTACTGTGTTAGGAGAGGATGCAGCAAATACACTTCCCAGGCACCTCCTGGTTGTGGGAGTGTCTGTAAAGTGGTTTGCAGACTGTAAAGGGGGATTGTGTACAGTACCTACCCATGCATGTGAACTGAGCTCAGCCGAACACTTGAAGGCACTGCAATGGGACATGGTGGTGGTGACCTGCACCTTCCCCTTGGTGTGCTCCGCACCGCTGAGAGGTGTGCAGGGACATCCTCTTACAACACTGGTGACAGCTGGCTCTGAAATGCCAGATTGACCAGAAAGGACCCACAACCCCTCCCCAACCCCCCTGTTTGGGTTGGCAACACGCACCTGCCTGGGCAGAGCCAAGAGAGGCCCAAACATAGGCCTGCCCTGCATGCTGCTAGCCGTGTGAGCAATCCCTTGCTCACTAGTTTTGCTCCAGCTACTTAATTCCTAGTCTTCCTCAGGCCAAGGCAGCCCTGAAGGGAGTTTCACCCCCTCCTTCAAGTTGTGTCTTAGCTCTCTTTGCAGTGATGGGAAAGCCACAGAGTTATTTTCAGCAGCACTCATCGGCTGCATTCTGCCAATGCTGGTCTGCTCCTCCCATGGTGATGCTCCTTATAAGTACCAGAAAAGGTTCACCTTCAAGGATGACGATTTAATTACAAGTGCAAAGAGCTATGGCCCAATGTGTCAGAGACTAATGGAGGAGCTTTTCTGCTCAGTGGAGAGTAGCTTGCCAGTGAAGCCATTCATTTCTTTAGGCGTACGATAACATACAACTGAAGCTGTTAACGTTTTAAAAGAAAAAAAAATCTTATTAGAGTCCAGGCAAGGATACAACAATAAAATAAATGGCTTTTGGTGCTTAATCTGTTTGTGTGTAGGTTCAGGTGTGATTATGTAGTCTGCCACCAACTGTAATTAAGCTTTCCCTTTGCTCCTGACCTTGGGGCTTAAATGTAATTTGTTCTATAGGTAAGACTGGTATGAGCTCAGTGTTTTAATGTTCGAATTGATTTAGGCTATATTCAATTTAAATTTTCTCATGGAAGCATATAATTTTACTATTACTAATGTCAGAGCAATTACCCAGAGGTGAAGAAGCTGGCACAGAGCAGAGCCTTACAGCTCTCAAATACTTTCCTTCACAAAATAGTATCACTGCTTGGTGCTTTCGGGATAGAATAACTCACCTCCAAAACAGTCCCAGTGAGCTTCTGGTTTCCTGTGGGTCTCTCGTTGCACAGATGGATGGGAGGTGACAGTTGGACATTGGTCATCAGCATGGTGATGTGTAAGGGCACAGGTGGGCTCCAGCACCCACAGCTGAGAGATGCTGCCAGGCAACAGAGATGAAAGGAGGGGGAGGAATTTCCCTAATGCAAATGCAGCTGCATTGAGAGAGGATTTCTAAGCTCTCCATCCACTTATTGTGCTTGCTTTAGGGAATGGTGCAAGACCATCCACAGCAAGACTCTGGATGATGGAATATCTGTCACAACACATGAGTCAGTGCATGCTTTGTATTTCCAAGTCCCCAGATGCAATGCTGCCTTCCCTCCCTACTCCCCCAAAGGCCTCCATTGCACTAAAAATAGCACCAGAGCCACCACTTTCCTATTAAACTGTTGAATCAGGTGAATTTTGCCATCTCACAATGACTGGCACTGTTAAAAAAGCATACTGGGAAAATTTTAGACATAGTTTAATGGAACTTGGGCACTAATCCCTAATGATGTTACTGTATGTTACCATTTTGGTGATGTTTCCTTAGTAACTGCATTTCTTTGAGTTTTTAATCTTGTTGTGTCATGTTGCGGATTTCTCTATTCTCTCACCATTGTGTGATGTCCTTTTATGAGGCATCTATCTTACCTGTTTTCAGTTGAGAGTCTAAAGGTCTGAACCATGTTGTTTTTCTTTATATTTTCTGACAGACTCAGATAATGAAAATCTGGCAGTTTCAAACTAAGACCTGTAAGTTCCACAATTTATCTCAAATCCTTTATTTCTGTACTTGAAGAAATTGGTTTTGGCATAACTCTTCCATGGATGAGGTTAGGGATCATTTTATTTCAAACTTAGTCCCAGAGATTTCAAAATGTTATGCATGTCGATCTTTCCCTAGAAGTTCTATTTGTTTCCAATCCAGCAATTCCAGAACAAGCACTTGTGACATCCTTCCTACTGAAAACCACAAAAAACACATCCCACAAGGACAAGTGTGCATTTTAATCCCAACTACTGCCACTGGACAGGAAGCTGCCACCTCTTGCTGTGACTGTGTTGGGTTGTCTCCAGATGTGAATTCTTGCTTGAGAATTTACAGAGATATATATACCTGGTGAGGTGAACCCCCCCCTTGCCCTGGGTTGCTCAGGCAAACTCAGAGAAAGTTAATGGTGCAAAACTCTCTTTTCCCTGTTGCATCCCTGAGGCTGGCCACGAGAGCCCATTAAGCAGCTGCTGTGACCTAAAATAACCTGACTAACACTAAGAATATGAAGGAGCTGTCCAAACTGTGTGTTTATTTTGCTCTTTCCATTTATTTAGTTATTTTAAAAGTGAATTCCATTACTTCCCTTGCTAATAGTCTTGGCTCCATTCATTTTAGAGTCTGAGTATCTGGGTTAGCATTTTAGGCAGCTGAGCATCTAGGTGAGCGTTCATGCACAAGCTTTGTTCCAGCTCTTGTGAGACCCCACCTGGAGTACTGCGTCCAGCTCTGGAGCCCCCAGCACAAGAAGGACATGGAGCTGTTGGAGCAGATTCCGATGAGGGCCACAAAGATGGTCAGAGGGCTGGAACACCTTCCCTATGTGGACAGGCTAAGAGAGCTGGGACGCTTCAGCCTGGACAAGAGAAGGCTCCACGGAGACCTCATAGCGGCCTTCCAGCACCTGAAGGGGGCCTACAGGAAAGCTGGGGAAGGACTTTTTATAAGGGCAGGTAGTGACAGGATGAGGGGAAATGGTTTTAAACAGGAAGAGGGTAGATCTAGACTAGATACTAGGAATAAATTCTTTACTGTGGGGGTGGTGAGACACTGGAACAGGTTGCCCAGCAAGCCAGCTGAGCACCTCTGCTTCCCACCAGAAGCAATGATCTGCTGGTGTCAGCAAGGAGCTGCTTGGCCCACAGCCCTCCCCCACCCATGGGAAGAAGCAAGGTGTCTGCACACATTGCTATGGATCTCACCTGGAGGAAGCCAAGTGCCCATGCTTTTCAGCCCAGATAGGTTAACAATGTGCTGGAAGAGTTCGCCTTTCCAGATGTCCCCTTTATCCCACCTATCTGATGTCCATACCTTAAGAAAAATAACAACAACAAAAAAACCAATCTCAACCAACCCAACAGCCAACCAAAAAATCTCTTTGTATACATCTGGCTGTGTAGGAAGGTGTTTGGGGATTTCAAATTTGGAAATATTTAATAGAATCATAGAATCATAGAATGACTTGGGATGGAAGGGACTGTAAAGACCACCCAGTTCCACACACAGTGAATCAGGTTGTCCAGGGCTCCATCCAACCTGGCCTTGAATGCCTCCAGGGATGGGGTATCCACCATGTCAAATACCTTGCACAAGTCCAGGTAGATGACACGGTTGCCGTTCCTTTGCCAACCAATGCTATCACTATCATAGAAGGCCACCAGACTGGTCAGGCACAATCTGTACTCCATGAAGCCATGCTCACTGTCTTGGATCACCTCCCAGGTTGCTTATATTTATCCCCGGTTACTTAAACCAAGGAACTACGCACAAACTTTTTGTCATTCACCCAGCTGTGAGCTGGGGCTAGACATCATCTCGCACCTGCCTGGGAAAGTGGGAAACCTACTTGAACAAAACTCCTCTGCACTCTCCAGTTGTCCCAAGTAGTATCCCTGGCTGGTTTTGTTTTTTGATAGTATTTGGTTTAATAATACCTCAATTTGCTCATAAATCCTAACTCCTCTTAGCAGGAGTCCTACAGTAACCCTGTATATACAGTAATCCTATATACAGTAACCCTGTATATACAGTAACCCTATATATACAGTAACCCTATATATATAGTAACCCTGTATACACAGTAACCCTATATATACAGTACTGTACTGTATATACAGTAACCCTGTTACTGTCCTCCTACAGTAACCCTGCTATGGATCCCACCTGGTTAAAAAAATAAGCAGTCAAAAGACAAACTTTTAAATGTTCGCAACTGTCTTTGGTTGGGAATAGGAAAAGCAAGCTCATACCTAAAAACAAGGAGAGGGAATAACTGTACTGGGTTTAACATAATTGTGTTAATGAGAAAATTGAAGTTAAACAGTAATGGAATAAAGGATAAAAGGGTTCTTAGAAAAGGCAAGAGTGAGGGAGTTGCTAATTCATTTGAGACAAAAAGGACGTGTTAATTAGTATCTGTGAATCACTGAAGGTTTAGCTGAGGTTGAGACACATGGAAAAGTATAATATGAAAAAGAATCGGTCTCTCTAAGGAGGTGCGATTTTTAGTAGACAGAAGGCAGGGAAGAATTTCAGCTCTTAATTTCATCCTTTGAAGTAGTTTGCAAGTCTCCTGTCACCCTTAGGACTAAGAGAGGGTCAGGGTTATATGCAAGATGTGCTTGCCTTGATGATATTGTACGTTAGTGCTTGTCTTCTGAGATCTCAAGCCCTTGCAAACTGTGTTTGTTGTTGTTGCTGTTTTTTTTTCCCATTTCCATGAATATTTTCCACAAGGGCATTTAATGTGATGGGTGTGTATAACATATGATGGGATACAGACATATAAGATATGTGGATTTTGATTGTTCTGTTACAGGCAAGTGTTTAAAATGGTACTGGCAGAGGAGCATCGGAGCATCTTCTCTTGTCCCTATAAAACAATGCAAAGAGTGGACTGCTCCCAGCTGTATTGATCTGGGAAGACAGATTACTCCTACCTCCAAACCCTGACTTGATGAGAGCAGGACAGGCATTCCTTTAGAGCTTCTGTTACATGTTTAGCTCTACAGCTCCAGCACTCTTTTGAAAATTAAAAGCCAATAGAGCCGCAAAGCCAAGGGGACCGTGTGCACGTTTAACCAATTTTAACCAGTTGAGGACCTGCCATCAAATTCTTTGAACTCCCAAAGGCGCTTTCACTGCATACCAGGCATCTTTCACACAAATGAGGAGAAAGCCTTGTTAAATCAAAGAAAGTTGCCACTCAAATGTAAATTAAGGGGAACACTGGGGGGCAAGAACGATCCTGGAATGAAGGTGAAAGTGTCCTGAGATGCAAATCCTGAACAGTACAGAGAAAATCAACTTTTCTATGTAATTGCAGTAGTGATGCCCCAGCCAGCTCAAGCTAAGCACACTGGAAATACTGTTGTGGGAGTTAAAAATTGAGTTGGATCAACTAAAAATCAGATCTCCAATGAAAAAAAAAATAGCTTTTTGTGGAATTTTCTACTGGATGTAGTAAAATAAATTGCCTAAATTAGGTTCTTATTAGGAAAATTTTTATCTATGGAAAAAAATATCAGCAAAGCTAATAAATAAGTTAATCTTTTTTCAACACATGCATTTTTTTCATAGTCTGTAAATACTTCATGGTCAATCCTTGCATTTTTTTATTATTCTTTACAGAAGCAAAAGTTGGTGGTTTTGTTGTTGTTGTTATTGTTCTTTTTTATTATATATACTTTAAAACGTGTTTTATCAACCTACTGGTAAAATAGACTAGATGGGAAATGCTTACTTATTTGAGTGAGATGTCAGCTCTTCTTGGTAGTCTGCAAGAAGTACATACCTCACGGACATCTTCATTTGGCTTCTTCTGTAGAACTTTCCAGAAATATAGTGCTTAGGTTTGACAGAGCTAAGGATGGAAGTGCAACTTGATTTATTTCAAGACACTTAAGAACTTTGCTAAGTTAGAGCCATTATAGCAACATAATTGCAATAATAATAGCAATGAAACAATTATACATAACTGCATTTTTCTATTTTAAAACAACTTGAAAGGAGCATGGTGCAGAAATGTTTGAATTAGCGGTGCCCACACTGTCAGCAGCCAGGGAAACTGCATGAGTTTCTCAGCGTGCTCAAGCTAAATGAGTTTTATTGCTTTGAGATCCCAGTTAATATTTCCAACCAGCACTGAATAGTGTGAGCATGAAGGAGCACTAATTGAGGATGCCCTACACCATGTGTTCTTGATCAGGACACAAAAAGGTAGCCAGAACACACACAAGGAGGCACTTAGCAAGACAGCTCCAACACTGTGTTAAAATGAGTATTCAATCATTTATACGTACTTCGTATAAAACAAGCAGAATTACTTCTCATGTAATCAAAAGACACAATAAAGTAATACGAGCTGACAGCTCCCCTGTAAAAAGATTTTCTTCCTCTGAAGAAAGGCATGTTGGTCTTCAAACTGGAATAACATTTTCCTCCCTTTTCTCCTATTATGGGGAAAGATGTATTTTTTTTTTTTTTTTTGCCAATCCTTACGTAAGCGACTCACTTCTGTGTGCACAGCTCCCAGATGGACTAAAGAACCAACCCCATGGAGTAAGTCAAGTAACAGCAACACATTTCTTCTCATCCAAAATACAATGAACCCCAACAAAAACCTCCTGGCTTCAGACAAAAGGAATGCAGAGCCTGGGTAAGGTTGATGGGGAAGAAGCTGCACTTGCACTACCCTGACTCTCTGCCCCCTGGTAGCAAAAAGCTGTAGGAAAGTGAACCCAATTATTTCTTTCTGGAAGGCATTACTCCACTTGCCTTTTCTTTTCAAGGTACGAGAACACATATTTCAGAAGACAGTCCCGAAATGCTTAGGGAAAACCAACGCTTAGGAAAAAACAAGTATAGCAGAAGGCGATGGAAGCAGACATCACAAATAAAGGCAGAAGACCCTTTTATTTCGCATAGACAAAATGCAAAGAGTGTCTCATTAAATTAATATTAAAAAAAAACAAAAAACCAGTCCCCTCACTCCACAGACATCACTCATCCTAATTAACAACAAAAAAAAGAACAATCAAGGACCCATTTTCTAATTAAAAAAAAAGTGCAAAACATGACAAAAGACTTCTTGTTTTCCCAAATCAATGTTCCTGCTGAATTCACAAACAGGGTGGGTTTTTTTTTTAGTGATTTTTTTCCCTTTTTAATCTTGTCTGATGGAACTTCCAGTTAAAACGTTTTAGTTAAGTCTCCATGCACTTCGTAGAAAATCAGTAAAAACACAAATGCTTGTGAAGATCAGAAAACTGGACTCTTTTACCCAAAAATTCAGATGCCCAGTTAGATGAAGGTCACACTCAGACAGAAAAAAAGCAAGAGAGTCTTTGCACTGTCTGTCGCTCATATTATTTTTTTTTTTGTCAAATATTTTGGCAATCTTCTTCTTTAATTATAAATATTGGAATTCAATAAAAAAAAGGTAGCTTTCATTGGATTTTTTTTCATTGTAAATATTTACAGCCACTGTCCAGCCATGCTCTTTTTGTTATACCAGGGTGTACGATTTTGCGTAGGGGTTGTTTCCTTTCAAGTGGCCCCGGGAGTCCAGCAGGGATTCTTGGGAGCTGCTCATTTTGGCAGCCTGTCCTAGCTCAGCTCCTTCTCGCTGAGGTAACGTTGCCACAGCACCAGGTTGCCATGACTGAGCTTCTCTCGTGGAGGACGCCTCCATGGGGATCGGCTCCAGGACAGTGGGGCGCTTCAAGGTTCGGCTTTTCTGCGGCTCCAAGCAGGCTTGCCCCAAACCCAGGTCTCTGCTTGCACCCTGCACACTGCGGTTCAATAAAAAGTCCATCCGAAGGTATGGTGGCAAATGCACAAGATCACCTGGGGAGGCAAAAGGGAAAAATACATCCTTACTTACAGCCCATGCTGGGGGGTTCAGGTGGATGGGTTCGGTCAACCCAGCAGAGAATCTGTAACCAACCCAGCTGCAGCATTGATAACTGATATATCACTTGTCAGATGTAACTACACTGTGTTCTTACACAGTCAATGGTAATGGACCAACAAGCTACTTGGGCTGTTCCTCAGAACTTTTTCTTTGTATTTGTTATCTTGAAATGACTGTAGTGAGAAGCGCAATGTATTTTATGTGCACTCATGGCATGAAGAAGATAAACTGAAAAAAATGTAAGTTTTTTTCTCAAAATCTTAAAACAAAAGGTCTCGGTCTTCATTTGTCAAAACCTGAACAATATGGATGGCTGGGAGATTTTTATGCCTTATTTGCATTTTGAATGGAAACTTCCACAATTAGAATCAATGACTTCCAATTTAGAGTACAATGACTGAATCATTTAAAATCGATGTGAGAAAGTTAAGATTACTGATTTAGAGATATTTCTAAATACAAGTACTCTTGTCCCAATATAACAATATTTTCCTGTCATCCATCATCGTTTTTAAACCACTATGACTTTATGAACAGTCCTGTGGCCAGCAATATGCTGTTGTTTTGTGACAACAAAATGCACTGCAACTGGCATCCTGGCTCTTGTATTACCCTTCTTCCTTTCTGTTCTCTATTGCCAAGTAAAATCTTGACAATACTCACATGGATATACTTTTGTGGGCAGGAAATACATGCAAGAAATAGCCTTTTCAAAACCCCTTATTTATTATTTCCCTTGATTCGTGAGCATTTCTATTTGAGTTTGACGATGGCTCAGTCCAGAGGATCTGCCTTTGTGAAGCTGCTGAGTTTCAATAGGTGCCTTGGACCTGCTATCTGGAATTAAGCAGGCGTAAGCATTACCTTCCATTTATCTGTACATCTACGTGACCTGTTACAGAAATCAGACTGACTTATTTATTCTAGCTCTGCCTGTTACGTATTCATGAAATTGCTTCAAGGAAATGAGGGGCAATCAGGTATATAATGACATTCGCTTCTAAAAATATTTGATGGTGTAACCTCACATATTTATATAAAAAAGTGCCATTACAGGCACAGTCAAGAACAGCATTTTCACTTCTTTACAGACCTCTGCAGGTATATATCTTCCTTTCTATGGCTGATATCAATACCACATTATTCATAGATGGGATGCAGCCTGAATGTTTAAAGCGGAAGACACTTGGCCCTACCACGTCTACATCTACATGAGTTATTTATGGCCATAGAAATTAAGGCCGACCTGTGCCAGTGGCACAAACAGTAGACCAGGGAAGCACTTCTTTGTAATAAAACAAGCTATAAAAATTTCATTTTTCCTAACCAAGCTAAAAGCTGCTCAGCGCTCTAAAATAAAACAAGTCCTTTACTGCAATTCTTACCTGAAAGACTAACAGTGCCTGTTCAAATCATGATTTCAGGTCACAGACCAAGAACTGCTGAGAAGCTACATTTGGGCAGAACCACTCTACATTCCTACAGAAATCCCCCAGGCACTGTCTAACACCATATGCTTTGTTCTAGTTGCACCTCCCGCACAGATGCACAGGGTGCATCTGCGGTGGCGTTGTGTTTAACCCCTATAAACAAGATGTGCATATCTCAAGGTTAGGATGACAACAGCAACATTTATGTAAGGTTGGAGAGAGAGGGGGAGGCTTGTACACATCATCACATGTATTACCACTAGAAAAATGGGCTGTGGCAGAGTTAATTAGCTTTACTCATTTGCCTTATTTTCTTATAGTACCTCCCACGCCAAACACATCAGACATATGAGAGCCAGTTCAGCTGAGACAGCAGTGTGCCTGATGCAGAGGTGAAGTACGCTAGGACACGGACAGCCATTTCCGTAGCTTAACACATCACTATTTCTTGAAAGCAATGGGTAGGCACAGACTATAAAAAGGATGAGTGTTGAACCTTACGGAGTTGAACGCTGGTTCTCAAGCTGCTGTCTAGACATTTCTCACATGTAGTTGAGAGCCTCGGGCTATGTAAAAAAGACCTTTTTACTTTCACCTCTCTAAATCTACACAAGAAGACGTAGTCAATAATCTGTGTAAAGAATATGCAGTCACTTCAGTGCGATTTTTTAAATGACTTGGGGCAAAGTTTCAATGGGATGGTAGTAATGAGAAACTAGAGAGTGGAACTTCTATGGAGCTAGAAACGCAGCGCACAATCTCCAATGCTGCTTAAACAGTACAATAATTATTTGATATGCTGTACACTTTTTTATATGATAAGAAGTGCCTGTGCTCTTTATAATCTGCAAGAAACATCTTTCCCTGCAACTTCCTATAAAGTAGATCTTTAAAAACCACTGGAAAAGAAAAAAAATTGAGAATGTAACTTCTTTTCCTAGGATTGAAAGGGTATCACAGCATGAAACCAGTCTTTGATTTATAAGAACTAGCAGATTTCCGACTTAAAAACATTGTCTTTGAACTACAGTCACACTTTTGGCATTCCTACATCAATTCTGAAGGTATTTAAATAAGATTAAAAGGCTCTTGCCATATGGACTGACTTGGAAAGATTTTGGTTCTTGTCCTTGTATAGACATTTTTGGTTTCTTACTAATCAGCTGAATGATAAATTTTTTCAGGCAAAACAGTATGAAGTTTCAGGATGGTTCACTGCCTTTGATGCTCTAATTACCTCTTCTCAGCGGTGCGTGCACCTTATTAGTAATGAAAGCAAACCTTTCAAGTGCGTGAGCACTACAAATGAGCGTGCTTAATAATTCATGCATTTTGGCTTAATTAGTACAAAAGTCATTCAAAATCCATAGTTTTATGATGCATTTTTTAAAAAAGGGAAGTTTGCTATATTTAGAAACTCAGAGTTTGTACACAAATAATAAGTGTTCAATCAAATCCAAATGTGGCAACTTAAGCCAAAGCTACCTCTGTGTTTTGGTGGTTTTTTTTTTTTTTTTTGGTCAGCCCTTTAATGAATTATTTAGTATAGTATATTGAAGAAAATGTCACCTTCAATAAACATCTGTAAATAAATGTCAAAAATCACCTACCACATATAGCAAAAAACAACAGAATTTACCAGGAAGGGAGTATCTCAGTTAATGGAGCACTGAGCAAAAACAATGCACCTTTATTTCAGTACAACTAAGCTGATACAAAAAGTTTGGAAAAAAAACCCACAATATATATTTTTATCCTCTTCTGGAGGTCAGCATCAGGTACGGGAAGGTTTAGGTTGAATTTCACATGAAGGAAAAAATGCCACTTTCAAGAAAGCTGTCTTGTTCGCAGAAGTAAACCACACTGTGATGCACCCCTTTCTCCCTGAAGACTTACCTCATTCTTTCAAATGCCAGAGAGCTTGCAAGCATTTTTGCTTTCATCTGCTCCAGAAAATCTGAAGAACTATGCTGTATTGGATACAGAGATCATCACAGTCTGTAAAAAAGATACTCTTACCAAGCTATCATGTGATAGTTATATGCATTTGCTCATGAATCATAATTTCTACCAAAGCAAAAGCAGTTTTTCTTCACAATGCTGCAGCACAAATCCCTTCAGTGCTGATGACTGATGAGTTTCAAGATTTGATTGCCACGTGAAAGAAATTCCACCTTACTTGCAAGATTATTTTAGGAAAGTTTATAAAGTAGTACTGGTGACTATGGCAAGATCTTTTAGTCAACAAAGGTAAGAATAAGACTAGGTGAACAGGGCACTCACATGACTCTTATTTGAAGAAGGGAGTGGGTACAAAAGCTCTTATAGGTCTCACAGGATCAGAGGTCATGCCAGAACTGAACCTATACAAGTCAGTCAGCCGGGGAAAAGTGCCTTGCTAATGCAGTTATTTTGCTTTGGGAGGCTTCCTGCCATTGTGCAGTGCTGTAGGAGTGTGCCAAGTGCTGCAGTGCTGGGCATCACTTGCCTTGCCCTCTGTTTGTAAGGGAAGAGCTGATGGGATATTGTGCTCTCATGTGAAAGGAAGCAAAGGAGACAGAGCTGCTGACAGCTTGCTCTAAGTTCAGGTTTATGCTGATTAAAAAGTTGAGGGGGCTTCCCAGCTCTCCAGCACAGCAAATAAATCAGTGAAGCCTTTGCAGATGCTCACAGGCTGTTTTTCAGGAAAAGACTGCCCTTAGGAAAAGTGCATACTGTAAATGAGGAGAGATTGAGAAGTTTGCTAGATAAAAAGAAATAGCACAAGCGATGTTTGGAGTCTTTGCCACTTTAAAACCTGGCACACCATTAAAGCCAGCAAGCAGAGCTTCCTTAGATAGCTGCAGCTGGATTGACAGCAGCAATAACATTCCCACAATTGGTGCTGTTGGTGTGTGAAGCAGGCTCGTGCCCTCTTGCCCTCCACCTCCTGTCAATGTGTCCAGCACAGAGCAGCCCACACCGCACCACCAGCGCTGCCACGGCAAGCAGACAGACATGACACAAAATCATCTAGAAAAATGCTGAAGGACTCACAAAGCTGCGGGCTTCATGCAGAACCACCTAAAAATCAGACCCTATGTCTGAGAGTGGTGTCCAGACGCTCCTTGAACTCCGGCACTCGAGGCCGTGCTCACCACCCTCCGGTACAGACCCTTTCCCTAACCCCCAGCTGCCCCTCCCCTGACGCAGCTCCATGCCGTTCCCTCGGGCCCTGTCGCTGCCACAGAGAGCAGAGCTCAGCGCTGCCCCCCCGCTCCCTGTGAGGAGCTGCAGCCGCCATGAGGCCTCCCCTCGGCTCCTCTGCTCTGGGCTGGAGAACCGAGGGGCCTCAGCCGCTCCTCACACGCCTTGCCCTCAGACTCTTCCCCATCTTTGCAGCCTTCCTTTGGATGCTCTCTAAGAGCTTTATGTCCTTTTTGTACTGTGGCACCCACACCTGCACACAGTACTCAGGGTATGGAACCACCCTCCCAGTGCTCTTTATTTAATAATCATTCTCTTGGAAGGTAGCAGCAAAATTAAACAGTAAAAAAAATTCAGAAAGACGCTTTAAACTACAGAACTCCACTCTCTGGGGCCTGTATTGATCAGTATTGGAAACAGAGGTGACATTCACCCACACAGATAACTGACTGCTCAAACAAAGGCCACCTCAGCTCCCTCTCAGTGCACGGGAATGCACCGTTGGCAAGTTCAGGAGATCCCTCAAAAGTTGGGTTTAATAACCTGCAGCCTAAGGTGTTCCAGAATAAAAGGCAGAAGTTCCAAGCACTCCCTTAAATCACAGCCTTAGTGAAGAGAGAGGTAGAAGGGAAAGGAAGGAAGGAGGAGGCAGGCCCAGCTCGTTAGAGGAGGAGCTGCTGTGAGAGCAGGCATGCACACTCTATACTTCTTTTGTCTTCAACTCCTGCTCAACTACCCAAGAAAACGATGGAGCATTTGGGTCCAGCTTTTATATTGACTGAATGCATAATGACTTGTCCTTGTTGGATGAGGCCAGCAAAGCATCTTGATGCATTTCAGTTGCTAACCTGCAGCCTGCCAGGGTTCCTTGTCCACACAGGCAAACAGGACAGCTCCGTACTCCATGCTTTTGAGACATTAAAATCCCGTGCTTCTCACAGTGTTTTGGCAGATGAAATAAAATCATGTTTGTGATCAAACAGGATACAGACACAGTTCTTCAGAAAAACACCGAGTTTCTCATTTTTAGATTGAGAATTATCTATCACATCATTGAGGCTGTATTTTACATCTGGCAAGTTTCATTTTTCTTCCTCCATAAAAACTGCACTCCAAATGTTGTTCACTACAGTCACTGGAGTTACTTCTTAAGAAACACCGAGGTATCAATAAAACTGTAGTTCAGGAGCCAAATTTTCTGTCAGTATAAATCAGAGTAGCAATATTGATTCAGCAAGTCTGTAAATTGATTTACACTTACTGGAGATTAGGTTTAAGTGACTGAAAATGAGAATTCCACCTAATGTGGATCATTTTTTTAAAGATGATTCATTTTATTGTTTAGATTTAAGCCTTCTATTTCTAAGAAAAAGTCCTAAATCAATGTGTCTTAGAGTAGAAGTATGGCTGTTATAGTTAAACTGAGATCATACATCTATAATACATCAGCGTAACATACTGTGCATCTGTCTAGCAAGGTGCCAGGAGATCTGATTATGATATTGTCGCCTCGTCTTGAAATGTCTAATGAAACAGGAACTGAAGCACTACATTTTTGCTTGGCACTTGCATAAGCAGAACTTTGGTCTTAGACACTGCACTTTTAAAAAACCCATCAATAGGTTCTGTACCTTTCAGAAGTAACTTCAGTGTTTATGGCAAACTTTGTTATTGTCAAGGGCTTCCCCACTGCTGCGCTGGGGATGTAAGAGGAAGAAGTGATTAACTGCTGGGGCTAGATGGATTTAGACCAATGCAATGGTCTCCACTGGATGTTCAGTCTCAGAAGGCCAGTGCTCCTGCAGAAATGGGTCCTTTCTTTTTCAACTTAGTGCAACTATACTTAAAAATAAACTTGTAAAATGGACCTCACTATATAAATCAATACGTACTCCAAAACAGAAATTTAGACAAATTGTCAATAAATAATGAAACGGTGATAGAAAAGCACAGCTCTCTGTTCCCATCTTCGCCTTGTCACGCAAGCTGCTTCATGCATTTTTAAGGATGTTCTGAGCCAGCGCTCTCTTGCCTGTTGGCTGAGCTCACAGAGCCATGCTGCAGCATGTGCTCAGGTGCCTGGAGTTAGCAACACTGCAGTTTCAAGACTAGTTTGCTGATCCTGGGTGCAGTGAATGGAAACCGTTTAATTATGCATCGCTTCAGCTGAGGGTTAAATCAATCGTGGCTCCGTGGAAAGGGGCTTTCATCACAACATTTATTCCTAGGATATCTTGGGAGCACAGATTCACCCACCACAGAGGATGGAGGGGTGAGGAATTTGAACCATACTTATGGTTCATTGGAGTCAGTAGGAGCCACTCTGTTGACCTCTACGTGCTTTGCACTGTGCCCATCAACTCTCAGCTAAACCTGACTTTGCCTAGGTGATGGGCAGGCGTAAGGCTCCACTAATAGCTACGGGGAAGTCAGGCTGCAGCAAGGAAACCAGTGTCAGCCCTGCCCTGCTGCTCTGTTGAAGGCCGTCCATGCATCTATTAATCGATGGATTGCTGTAGCTTTGTCCCCTTGAGTCCATCAGTTTGAATCACCCAAGTGTTGCTGACAAGGCGCACCATTGCGTATTTTTAAATTAATCCACTGGGACAAGAAGCCCAGCTCTCACTTTTAAGTTAAAGGTGCTGGCACAAAAAGGTGAACAATACTGAAATATGCCCATGTGTATGTACAGCTATGCTTTAAAGGCAAACATGTTAAATAAGCTTTTACATTGACAACAAGGATTGTCACTGAAGTTTGATTAAGAATATATTGTTAAAATATGTATTTCTTTAGTTATATCAGTTCTCTACTTTAAATAAATAACGCAAGCATATTCTTTGTTACAGGTAAGTCTTGATTTACATTTTCATTTGCATTTTTACGTAATCTCTTATAAATCTAAAATTACAATAATGTTCTGTGGCACACGTGAAGTCAGTTAAAGCAGTAACAACTGTAAATGACTGTGAGGACCTTAAAGTAGGGCTGGAGCAGTGCTTGTCTGGATGGGAGCAATTGCTCCTGGTTACCTTGGGCTGACTGAGGCACACACTGTCTATCTCAACACTATCAAGTTTCATCGCTTTGACATTCTCAAAACTAAAATAATATGAGCAAGCCACATCTAGTTATAGTGGGTTTTCTTTGTGTGTGGTTTTTTTTTTCTTTTTAAATAAAGTGAGGTTTAAGATACAGACTCTTAGAATTGCTTTAAAAATCTATTATTTTAATTGAAGTGGACACAGTATCTTTGGTTCAATTTTGTAAATTTCCTGGTGGTTCTAGAAATTTAACATTGTAGTTACGGCTGTAAGAACACGAAAGTATATGAAAATTTAATGATAAATGTAATTCTTGCTTTAGGCATAACGTTTTTCACTAACTGGAGTTGAATCCAATGCCTACAAACGTACAGAAAACATGAGTAGCCTATTTTGTTACTTGCAGCTGAGGACAGAAAAAGATCACAAAGAAAATAATCAGCATTAGAAGAATTAAATTGAGATAATAAAAAAAAATCCCAACTACTCATTTTTAATAGGAAAGATCTTGTTGCTAATAAAAAGATGGGCATTCTGGAAAAGGGCTTTCCCTCAATAAGCCGCTTTTAACTGGGAAGAAAGCAGAAAAAGAGTCCAACCAGTAGTATGACAAACTAGCACAGTATGGGATACTGTATTTTTTTACAGGCACTGTTAATTTTTAAATTAAAATAACAAATCAATTACATAGCAGTAGGAAAAGATAATTGTGGTGTCAGACACTCCTAGCAAATTTCCTGAGGACCCAATACCAACTGTTTCTTTCCTCTAAGAAAAAAAAAAATCTTCCTAACAACAGTATCACTGATTCATAGATGAGTGTTGTAAAAATAATTCAAATTACTTCTATTGTCACTGGATTGAGCTTAGCTTTCAGACATCTTGTGTTCTACCTAAAATGGAATTTTCGCATTAGAATTGCACAGAAACTTTGTGACTGAACAGCTGCCCTACTTAAAGTCACGATTCACAACAGTACAGTTTTCCTCTTTGATCTCACAGCACTTTAACTTCTTATCTGATCCTGTTTAGGTTTCTTTTTTATTGTGCTAGCAAGGTTAAAAAAACTTGTAGCGCCAACCTTCCTCTGCAAATCGACTGGAAGAATAATGCAATGCAGTAATTTCTAGTATGTATTCATGTCAAATTAAATGTGGAATTAAATAGGTTTCATTTCTGTAGAACATTCAGCTTTTCACAGCAGAAGGAGAAAAAGCTCCTGATGTTCTGCAGAAATAAAAGCTGAGAGAGGATAAAAGCAATTTAGTCTCATCCTCAAAGTGCCATTTCTGTGATAAGGAGCAAACAGCACAGTCTGTCTTTCTGTGACACATTCCTAGTTTTCCTACAGTGTAATAGGAAATAAAAAGGTGTTCCAGTTACAAAAGAATCTAGTAAGATGATAACATTAGAGATGCTCATCTAGGGGAGTAATTTCAGAACATATTACATGTGTGTAAGTAAGCATACATGAAAGTTAACATGTATGTTAAAACCCCATGCAACCCTAGAGGCTTGGGGTAGAGTGGCTGGAAATCTGCGCAGAGGAAAAGTATCTGGAGGTGCTGATCAATGCTCGACTGAGCATGAGCCAGCAGTGTGCGAGGGGGCCAAAAAGGTCAATGGCATCCTGGCTTGTACAAAAATAGTGCAGCCAGCAGGAGCAGGGAAGTGATCGCCCCCTGTACTCAGCTCTGGTGAGGCCGCACCTCGAGTCCTGTGTTCAGTTTAGGGCCCCTCACTACAAGAAAGACATTGAGGCCGCAAAGCACATCCATAGAAGGGCAACAAAGCTGTGAGGGGTCTGGAGCATAAATCTTATGGAGAGTAGCTGAGGGAACTGGGATTGTTCAGTCTGGAGAGAGGAGGCTCAGGGGAGACCTTACTGCTCTCTACAACCACCTGAAAGGAGACTGCGGAGAGGTGGGGGTCGGCCTCTTCTCCCAGGTAACAGCAATAGGACAAGAGGCAGTGTCCTCAAGTTGTGCCAAAGGAGGTTCAGGCTGGATGTTAGGAAACATTTCTTCTCTGAAAGAGTGGTGAGGCAGTGGCATAGGCTGCCCAGGGAGGTGGTGGAGTCACTGTCCCTGGAGGTGTTTAAGGAAATGGTAGATGTAGTACTGAGGGACATGGTTACTGGGCAATATTGGTGGTAGGTTGACTGTTGGACTAGATGATTTTAAAGCTTTTTTTCCATCCTTAGTGATTCTATGATTCTATTTTCTACAGTTATAAATCTAGGCATGGAATTAATTATCTCACTTAACAGCATCTCTGCCTATCTTGCTGCTATGCCACTTGCCTATTTTATCTCCTTATATCGTTTCCTCAGAACTGGACCTTAGTCTCCCACTGTAGAACCATACTGATGATTTCTTCATTCTGTATACACACTATGTATGGTGTGTACATGTGCATTTATAAATATATATTCTTTTGCATTTGCAACCAGGCAGTGCAAGGGTGGAACTAAAAAAGAAAACAACTCATATGTTATGATTTTCATAGTTTGCTGCAGGATTCCTGCACGAAAATGTCAAATGTAGATTCCCCCATATCTTCAAGAAATTCAGTTTGGGATTAGTAAACTATGGAACTGTACAGTTATATTTCCAGTCAATCCAGAACAATATAACGTGCATGGGAAAAGAAGGCAAAAGGTAAGCTGGAGGCCTGGAGTCAAGAGTTCCAGCCATTACTGAATCCCCAGTGGCCGAGTTTGTATCGAATTCAGTTACTGCTGCGGCTTATAGAGCATTGTCAGCAACTTTTCCATAGAAAGCAAGTCTCTAAATAGATTCTCTAACTATGTTATGTTTGTCTTCATCATGTGGAAGAGGGAAATAACTCCTTCACCCTTCAACTCATACATCAGTGGAGAAGAGTTCACATCTTTTTATCTCGGATTACAAAGCTTACATTGGAAATATGTTGAGCTTTCTTTCTATTGTCACATTCTTCATATTTTCCTTACTGTACTAAGCAGCTTATTTTAGCTGTAGTGATTGAGTACTAGAAAAGAAGATTTGTGTATTGACCATAAAGTTTACCTTGCTCTCAGTTGTTTAAAACCGCATTTATGCAACGCGGATGAAGTCCAGCCTCTATTTAAGGGATGCCTTTAAACAATTATTCAATAAAGTATTTTCATTCTGTAGCTTAAGGATTGTCTCTAAGCTAAGGTGTTGCCATTAAAGTCTGCAGGATTAGTCAGAGCAGCAAGAAATTTGTTAACTGGGACAGTAACGCTAATTAAAGTATCTTAAAGTATCTTAATACTGAAAGAACTTCACTGTTCATGTCTTTTCCAGTAAATGTGCAGCAGGCTTAGGGCTATACTCATGCTGCTTGACTTAGATGCTCAAATGAAGAAATTTGGACTGCCAGAGGAACATGCTTCCCTTTGAGTGAGGGCTTAGCAAACTTGGGTTCCTGCTTTGTGCAGTTCTAGGGACAAAGGAAAGCACTCAGCTTTCCCATGAAGTAATAGTTTTCTTGCCATCTTCATGTCTGTGGAATCAGTTTCAATTTTTTTTTCTGTTTGCATGTCTGCACCTGCATTTTTTCCACACCCCCATGTAAGTTTCTTTTCCAGCTGATTCCCTTCAGCCATTTGTAGAGGAAGGTCTGAGAGTTTACTCTTGGGGACCTTTAAATGGATTTTAAAATCTTCTGGCCTGATACACCCAGTGAATGAAATCTCTTCTCTAAAAGTGTATCTGAGATGTTGTTTGTCATTCAAGGTTCATAAATAAATAGCGTGTCCAAATAGGAAGGGAAGAGCAATTGTCATAATGAGCTTCTGTTTATTTTTTGACAGTAGGTAGGCAAGTTTCATCAAAAGACGTGATGAAATTTTCTAGATATTTCCTGTTCAAGCACTGGTCAGCAAATATTTCTTCTAAGAATGAATTCCATTACCGGAGGATGTTGGCAAGTGATCTGTCCACAAAGAGATACAGATATAACTGTGAAAGCACAGAAATGTCAAAAGATTGCCTAGTTAGTAAGTCCAATAATTTAATAGTAAAAGGAGGAGAAAAAAAAAGGCTTCTTGTCTGAGGCTATTACCAAGATTTAACGTTATAAAAGAAATCTATTTTTAATAAACTCTACTACTGCTATGTTTATTGCAGTTAATAATAACTGTTCTGATAACTCAATTTGTGGTTAATATTTTTGAAACAGGAAGGAAAAACAATATTAGAAAACTTTTTCAACCTCTACAATTATCTTCCACTTTTTTACATTACAGACTTTGGCACAGTGGGAGGTAGGAACAGTGTATATTTCTTTCTAATTTCTGTCCCACCCAGTTTCTGAATGCAGTATTTGAATGACAACTTTGGAGGATGAAGGACTGAGTCATTTGTCAACCTCCCAGGTAAACTTAGAAGAACAGTTGTTGAAACCTCTGAATATTAATATGACAGGGTGCCTCAATCTTGATGTGGAAGAATCTAGTAGAGCATAATGTCGAGATCATTGCCCAGAGTGCCGATTTCTTGAGGACCGACCGAACACTAGGAAGCATGTCTTTACTGTGCAGGTAACGGAGCACCGGCACAAGCTGCCCACAGGCTGTGGAGTCTCCTCCTTGGAGACCCTCAAAAGCCACCTGGACGTGGTTCTAGGCAAGTGGCTCAAACATGCCCTGTTTGAGCATGGAGTTGGACAAGATGACCTCCAGAGGTCCCTTTCAACCTCAGTCATTTTGTGATTTTGTGGTGCAGTAAGTTCTGTTGATACACAGGGACACAGACTACAGCACTATATGTTGGCTGTCTGAGTTATAAAAGAACAACCAGGCCAAATATTCAGATCTTTCTGAAGTCCTGGTGCATGTCTCCAATTCAGTATAACACAATCATTCCCATTTTTTTTTGCCAGTTACCACAACTTTAGGCAAAATTACTCTATTTTTCTTTATAAAAGTGTGATTACTTTTTCTTGTCATAATCGTGGTATTTTTAGCTCCCATGTCTGAGCTGACTTCATGAAACTGATTCTTGTTTCTGTAAATTAAATGTCAGGAAAGAGGAGCAGAAATACAGAAGTCAGAAGCAGTTCTGACTGCTAACCTGAGTGTGTATCCGCAGTATCTGCTGACTGGAAGGGAAAGGTCTATCAGAAGACTTAAAGTGAGCTAGAACATGAGGCAGCCAAATATTGTGCATTCCAAATTGCAGAAATAGAGCAGTGTGTAATGTGTAGAAGTTCTGAAAAGACAGTTGTAATTCATAGTTATAGTTCTAGAAATGATCAGTTATTATGCTTGGCTAGACATTCGATGAGCCATCAAATCTAATTCAAGGTGATGGAGTAAGTGAAGACAAATATTTTGATTCAATTTCTAAGTGAAAATGGTTTGCAAACATACAGGTTTCTTTGATTAATTATAACTGAATTATTAAGAAATTATGCAGAATTTCTGAAACAATGAGTGAAAGAATAAAGATGTTTCATAAGTTTTCCCTGTCTGGTTTTGAACACTGAACATATAGGTCTGTATAACTACTGAAAATTCTCTTTACTTACACGTTTTGTTTAAAGTTCTTCATAAAGTATCCTTTAATGGCTTACATTTATGGGCCAATATTTAAGTTGTTCCACTGGAACATTCAATTATTTTCAAGAATTTGCAACTAATTATTCAGTTCACAATGCATTTCATTTTCTTACTGCAAAGTAAAGCATAAAGCCAGACAGGAAAAACAGGCTCAAATTCAAACCATTTCAACTAACCAAGATTGCTATAAGTCTGTAGTTCACTAGCAGGCCTATGATTATGTTTCAACCCCAGAAGCTTATAACTCAAGTCCAGGGACTGAATTTTAGTGCTGTATGCCCTTAAGAAAATCTTTATGTGAATATATTAGAATAATTCCAAATACTAAATATACATAAATAATGTATATGGAACATGAAAGGAAGAAAGTAAATTATTTGTTAAATAATTATAAAAATGTTTGCTGACTAACTGGAAGGAGAAGATTGTGGTTTTGTGAATGTAGATGCTTCCCTTCAGCAGAGCAAGTACAAATATTTGTCTTTTTTTATAGAGAGAAATGAAAATTATTTCTATATTTATCTATTTTTACAGCTCCTTAGTTTGCGGTTCTGCTCTGTGACTACAGAGAAATCAGCCATTTCTCTCGCTATATTATTTCCTACTTATTTTCCCTCTTATCTATCTGTATGATACAGTAATTTCCTGCCTTGTCTATAACTTCCTACCTTCTCCTTGGTTTTATTCTTCCCATGCTCTACTTTTAGACTTCTCTTTCAAAATCCTTAATGCTCTTTTTCCAACGTCAGGTCCTGCTTTTGAATGACCTTCCTGGTGCCACTGTCTATCTTCCATTCCTCTGTCGCCAGAACAACTACTTTCATTTAAAGTGTACATTAAGCAAAAGATCACAATCTACTCACTATTCTCTTTCACAGGTATCAGCACTACCACTTACTTTCTGTGTATATAAGTAGCTCCACCCACAGTGGCAAATGTACATGCAATAATAAATAAAATAAAATAAAATAAAATAAAATAAAATAAAATAAAATAAAATAAAATAAAATAAAATAAAATAAATAATGTTTTCAGTAAGCACATAAATATAATTGTGGTTTTCCCCATTAGAACCCTTCTTCTCAAAGTCACATAACGTATTTTCTAACAGAGACTCACATATTTTCTGAGAAGATTTAATAACATTCTTGTTCTCAGAGTATCACAAATAATCTACCTATGCTATTGTGCACTAGATTATCACTAGAACTGGAAATACGATTGAGCCTGGTACATGGATGTCTCTAAGGTACCTTCAATCAGTAAGAAGCTGGAGTGGGGCTTAAATTTGTCTGAAGGTATAAGGTTCCACATCCCTTGAGCTATTGCATCGTAATTTTTTTTTGTTTTTATTTTTCCCCCTTTAGATAATCCTAACTTGATATTTGGAAATGTCAAAGAGAGTATAACAGCTCAATAGCATTACCAAAGGGATATTACATCCTCAACAAGCTACAAAGCAGAAGGGATAGTGCATCTTCTACAATCTGTCTTCATGAAGTGTTGTGATAGCAGATTTTGCTCTCACGCAGAAATTATTGCTGTAAGACATGTTTTATTAGTGGGTGGCTTGAGTTGGAGATGGGCATATGGTATTTTCGCCCGGAAGGGTTTATTTGCCTGATGGCTCCAGCTGTAGGGGAGTGAATTTCATGGCCTAGATTATGCCTTTCTATTCCTAAATTTCCAAGCTCCTTTTACTGCATATGAGAGAATACATTTACCCAAACATAATATTAACTGGGGTAAAAAAGCAATTCTCTCTAAATACTTACAGGATATACAGTGAGCCTTCTTTCTTTCTTGTGATATACCTGTCCTGTTAACCAGCCTAGACATGGAGTGAAATGCTCACCTCAAGGACTGAAATGTTACATCTGACATCTCACCTGGCCGATGTGCCTTTGGAACTGCCATGTTCATCACTCGCCCTCCATCCTGAGGTTTGGGAGGGGATGCGGTAAACCTGCAAATCCCCGACTCTGACGGCGTGCTTGAGGTCAGACTGTCTGTGTAGTCGTTAGTCCCTGCCGTGAGCTGCTCCGACGATGTGTCTGATATGAAGCATTCTGTAATGGTGAACTTGGCATGTCTCAGCTGCTCTTCCATTTTTGCATGCTCATATGCTCTTGCTAGCTCTTCATATGTTGAGGAGGCACTTTCTGTGGAGACCATGCTGCTTCTTGCTCGATCTATTCACCAGAAACATGAATAATGAGAGAAAGAAAACATCTCCACAACCATTTTTCAAATAAAAAAGAACACAACAGTGTTTCTTAATAAAATGCAGAACCTTTGAAATGATCAAGGTGATTTGAATTAGTCCGCTTCACTGTAAATGTCTGCACAATTTTTAGTCAGTATCTTGATAACTACAGATAATCTAAAGTGAAGTCTTATTCTGCTAGCAGCATTATGTGTTTTAGCACCAACTTGGTAGTTTAGAAGAAATAACCTTTAATGCACGAGAAAGGTTTTTTTATATATACGAAAATAATTTCTCTAAAAGTTAAATGCCTTAAAAATGTTAGAAACTCACAGAACATATTTAGCAAAACCAGGAGTACTCTCTTAACATTATCCTTTTAATGAATCTGAGATATTTCTGAGGGTGACATCTGAGGGAGAAAAGAGAGTCTTTTTACATCTGTTTCATGCTTATACTTTTTAAGAAAAAAAATCTCTGGGAATAAAGTTCAAATATAAAGACAGTGACTCTGAGACACTGATGTCCAATTTAGATGCCAGGTGAAATACTAACTCCTTTCATACAGAACAAATGGTCTTAAGAATGCAATATTGTTCAATAGCTATCAGCCTGCAGTGATTCAAGTACTTTTTTCAGTGCTGCTGAAGTTAATGGGGACTTCATACTTGACATACGGGCTACTGTGACCTAGAAGCTGTTCTTTTTATTGATAAGTTTCTAAGAACATCAACTTAAACAAACACTGTTATTGAAGACATGAATGGCTACTGATATATTAAAAAGCATTCTGGAAACATAGCACTGGTTTCTGCTTAGTCAAGGGGTCAAATCACTGGTCTGTTGCACCCATCGTACTTCTACTTCCATAGGCTAGAAGAGAACTTTCAAAAACTCCATGGGCAGAGGTCTTGTCTTCTTACAAGATCCATACAGTTCCAGACATTATTGGTGATGTTCAATAAACAGGCTTAATGTAATAGCTAATTCATAGAAATGAGAATCCTACTGCAGCTAGAGGCAACTGTGTTGTTATTGCAGATCTTCATCTTTTTATTGTATGCTAGAGTCCTTGCACCAGTTTTCACTGCACAAAAAGAACAGTCCTGCTACTTGCAAACAGGATCATGCATTATTTAAAATGACAAGTGTTTCAACAATATGCTGTAACTTGCTTAAGATTTTGAGCTGGCCAGAACTTCAGCAAAGCTTTTCTTTTTTAATTCACTTCCCACTCCCTTGCCCAGAAACATCATTCTGTTTTTCACATTTGATTTGTAAATCAGACCAAAACAATGTCTTTTCAAATTTCTCATCAACTGGAAACTCCTGGAAGGCTGCTGTTTCCCAATGGTATGAAGCAGTGTCTCTAAAAATGATGGTGATGTTTACATGCAGACATCCCAGTTTGATCCATGAAGTTTAGGACTCACAGACTCTCATATTTCAAAGCCTGGAGCAGCTATTCCAGGAAGGCTTGCTTGAACATTTACTTTACATCTGCTTTAGATTTGATGAAAGTTCATCCAAGACCAGGGTGAACATGAACTTTAGTTTCTTCAGAAAATTTCTAATGGCCTCTAATTAGAACACCTGAAATTAGTTACAGATATGAATTGCTACAAGGCATTTCTACTAGGCTTAAAAACGACTACTTTGTAAAGCTGGAATCATTTTGACATGAACTGCTAAATTCTGCCAAATATCAATGACATCAACTGGATTCAGAAATCTGAACGTAGTATTGGAAAAGTGATCAAAGGTGTACATTAGTTCAACTGACTACTGAAAACATAATTTGGCTACATATATTATGTGGTTTACTTGGGTTTACTTGGAAATTTGAAACATCTGAAGTGCTTATGTTACAGTGATTCTGATCTTTCCCCAGAGATGAAGAGGCATATTACAGCTACATTTTGCCGCAAGGAAGCCTTTCTTGAGCATGTTCTAAAGCTCAAGATCAATTACATAAATCACCGTGTGTTCAAGGGCAGACAAGGAGTAGGAGAGTAGTGATGCTAAAACATAGGCTATGAAGTCTGTTTACAAAATTGCATGTAGTTTGTCAATTAAACTAGACAGCAAATTGAATTCCCTGCCCTTGGCCATGCTCATTGGAAAATAACCTTGGGTGACAAAAGGCAAGCACACCTGAAATCTGGAATGTCTACAATAAGTGTTTCTGAGATAACACCTGCTTTTTATGTTATTATATATAGCTATTAGAACCAATCCTTAAAGACTCATGACCCTTCTACATGAAGAAATCAATTAGAAGTTTGTTAGTTGGCTAGAGATATCTGTTGAGTGGCATTGCTCTACGAAGACAACATACTGGACTGCAAGTTTAAGAGAATGAATTCTGAAGAGATGAGAATTTCAACCTACTGGATGCAAGAGAAATCAGATGCCTGTTCTTACAGAGAGAATAAAAAAAGTAATATTGTTTTTTATAGTAAAAGGCCAGTTGCATCTACTGCCCTCCCTCTCTCTCTAAGACAGTTCTTTTACGTCACTGACATTTTTCCTCCCAAATCAGGAGAGGAGATAGGCAATTCCTTCTGAGGAGGCCAGAATATGCCCAGATTCATTTCTGTCAGGTCTACATTTGAAAAATATTTTCTCTTTATTAGATTTGCTTCCTAACTATTCTTCTACATGATCATTTACTCATTTATTTGCCCTGTAATTTCTGTCATTGGTTCAGAGTAGGGCAGAAGGAGAAAGCTTTATTTTTCCATCGCAATTCCATTTATAACATCAGTACATCAAGAAGAAATGAAGACAGGCAGAATGCGTATTCAGTGTCTCCCCAGTTACCACTTAGAGGAACAAAGACTATGTTGTTTCTCAGGAAACTCAGAGCTAGATGCTACAATATTTAGTGCTATGTGTGGATTTTTGTTTGGACTCAAATTGCGTATGTTCCCCTCTCCTTTTATTTTCTGCTTAGACTACCCTTACAAACATAGTACATGGCTGGGGAAAGAAACAAAAAACACAGAAAACAAACTTACTTTCGTGTAGCTCAAGTCTAAAAACATCACCACCTTTGACAAAGGTGTACTCTCTGTTGCTAATACTGTCCCTTCCTAGTCAATGCCATTTCATGCAGCAAATTCTACTTTTTCCTTCAGACACGGGAAATACAGAGCATTGGCTACCAGAAAAATTACTACTATCGCTTATAAAGAACGTGTGGCATGAGAAACTAAGGTAACAGTATTTGTTTTCACTAGAACTACATGCAGCTGTGGCAACTGTTATAAATAGCCTACTGAAAAAAAAAAACACCCTAACAAGGAATAAATAACAGCACCTAAGCACCAAATGAAATATATCATGGACCAAGAATGTTATTGCAGTGTGCCCCATACCTGTGTCCTGTGAGGGGCTGACACTGTAGCTATCGCTTTCCTTGTCCACAGATCCTGCTGGCCTGGGGGTGGGCAGCCTCCAGTCTGTGGTGAGGGTATGAGCTGATATGGTGGGGTGAGGTCTGTTGAGGGTCCACTGACTAGCATAGCGGTTGCGAGCTGTAGGTCCAGTTTTGGCACTCCTCCTTGTGGTAGGATCTGTGATAGATAACAGAGAGGGTCTCGGCTATTAGCTCTTGAATAGAAAAGGAAACAATCCCTCTCAGAAGGGACTGGCCACTCATGTTGGTTAATCAAGGATACAAAACATACTTTGTAGAAAATAAATTAATTCATTAATTCAATTCATTCAATTTGAAAAATTAGCAAGGAGCTAGCACTGTTTCTGAAATACCCTCTTTCTAATGGAAGCATACATTTTAAAAAGGGTGTAGCTAAAGAGCTGAGAAGCCTACCAGACTCCCATTGACACGATCATTACTCCAACACAAGTAGTTCTCAGGCACCAAAACCACTAAGAAGTGGAAGAGCACATGGCAAATAGACCTGGTCAGGGATTTCACATCACATCTCAAGTGAATTCTCAGGTAAATTAGTATAGATGTGTCCTCAGAAGCCTCCTGCACCAGGCAACTGCCCTGCTTGTAACAATATGTGCTCAGAAATGTGGTGGTATAGCTTCCTATTCCAGCCATTTCACAAATACTTTTATTATTATGGTACCAATCAGCTGCAGATCCCAGATACTTATTTTTCCAAGTGGCCAGGACTTAAGGCATAGCCTATATTAGAGCCCTCAGAGTTTCAGTACTGGCAGGCTCATAAAGATTAGACAGTTTTAAAAAAAAAATACGTAAAATATCTTAATCTTTAAAAAAATCTACCACTACTTATGTAAGCTCAGCAATATTATTTTTTTTACTGCCCAAGACAAAATCTGGTGACCAACAGAGTGAAAATGAATTATCTACCAAAATCGACCTCTATGACTTTGTTAACAAATAATTCTTCTGTAAAAGTGAGGCTGGTACCTAAGAAAGCAAGTGGAATAGAAAAACCATTATTAGGTAAAAAGGAAGTTACTAAATCAGCACTGAAAAAAATTATCTTCTCAGCTTTTGAAATGATATTACTAACAGTAGATAGAAAGGGTATTAGAAATGAAAAATTCAAATCCATGCAAATGTTCTTTGACATTCAAATGGTGGAGTTGTCCATCTTTGAGGTAATAGACTTCACCAGAAGCAATTTAAAAAAAATAAAGCCAACAATACCCAGATAATGACTCTGAGCATTTCTTCTGCCTAAGGAGTCCCAGTAAGAATATGTACAGAAGAGACAGACCACTTATGGTGTGTTCTGTCTCACATTTCACATCTTCCCCCCAAAAGCAGTGGAAAAATATGAACTTAGTGCCATTGATAATTGATCCTGCTGGTTCTGCAGCACGTAACAGCTTCACATGGAGAGCATCCAAAAGCACACTTGGCACAACATGCCCAGTGTAGGCTGTCAGTATGAAACATCGGTAGTAGTAGCTGTGGAAAGTTGGCATGTGGCTGCTGCACGGCCAGAAGTGAGCACAAGTACCTGCTTTGAGGGAGGTCACAAAGGACAGGAGAGTGCTCATGGGAAAGCACAGGGCATGGTGCTGGGACTGTTTGGTTTGAGTCAGAGAAGGCACAGTGGGGAGGGTTCTCATCAGTCAGAGGAATAGAGAAAACAAAGTCAGGCTCTTTCCAGTAGCGCCCAATGACAAGACAATAGGCAATGAGAACAAACTGGAGCAAAAGAAGCTGACCATTAGGAAGCACTTCTGTGCTGTGAGGATGCCCAAGCACTGGCACTGTCTGACCAGAAACTGTGGAACTTCCTGCTTGGAGATCTTCAGAAGCTGCCTGCACGTGGTCCTGGGCACCCTGCTCTGGGTGTCCCTGCTGGAGCTGGGGTTGGGCCAGAAGTCTCTTCCAGCCCCAACCATTCTCTGATGCTCTGACCCACTGGGCCATTCGCCCACAATTTGGAGGAACGTGGGGGAGCCTGCTGATAGCATGCAGGAGGTCAGAGCTGGTTTTGCTGAGTGCGTGCTTAGCAGTGTGTCTGCATAAGGGACTTTGTAGCAGGGACTCAGAGAGCTCCACTGCCTGTGTGATGGAAAACAGAATGCATCTGGTGCCCCAGCTGTTAAGATACCACTGCTGTCACATGCTGAAACAAAAGTGCAGAATGCTGAGGTGAGCAACAAAAAGGTTCATAAAACAAAAAGGTTTGTAAATATAAAAGAGCTACACGGCAACTTAAAAATAGCTGTAAGGGAAAATTTGGCAACCACTGGGTCTGAGTGTGCTCAGACAGGCATGTTTGCAACCTGAGCCATGTGTCCTGCACAAGCGGCATTTCAAATCTTGTAGTAGTTTCTCTCAAAGCTACATTAGCATCTTAAGTCCAGAGAATGCTACATAAACATCTTCAACCCAGCTCTGTGCACTGCTGCAATCAGGTCTTTACTGAATAACCAAAGTGTTGATGAATTTCTCTTTCCAGAGATGGGCTGAACGTGCTCCTCTACTTATCAGTTAAGCCCCAGTTCAATTTGAAGGAAATTTCTCCCTGGCTCCAGTGGACTGAAGCACATAACTGTACATAAAGAGATGAGGAATGGAAGAAGTTAGTGCTATAGACTGCTGTGCCATGGGACAGGCAGGCAATTTTGGGGCAGTACCTCTTTCCTTATTAGAAAAGGCAGGGTTTGAAAAGAATGGACTGGAAATCCATTGCTCATCCAAATTTGATCTATCCATGTAATAGAAATCCACGTGATTTTTTTTTTGCTCTTATCGGGTAGGTTTGCCACTGTGTACATGAACCACAGGAGGGAGAAAAGACTGGTTCCAGAAGAAAAATAAAGGTACCCTGAGTCTCCTAATGGAGATGTCACAACTCTCCATAGACAAAAAAGGAATTCCACATGATGATGCTAATCTAATTCTCACGAAATAATGAACCATAACTTAAAACTAACAGAGTTAGAAAATCAGCAAGGTCAGGACTACAACAACTATCATTTATAAAGACTGGGGTTGTAATGAAAATTAAATGAAGATTTCTCAAATAATCTTCATTTTAAGTGACACACAAATTAATTTTCAGCATTTATGTTCACCAAACTCACCAAGTAAACAAATTCTGAAACTGTCAGGGGATGAAAATAGCAGATGAGATTTCAGAGATTGCATGCTGCTAGTGAACTGTATTGCTGTAATGTTCACAGTTTATATATATATATTCCATCAATTTGGTCAATTTCTTTTCCATTTGCATGGATATGGAATACATTCATGACAGAAATTAAGAAAGAGGGATTGCCAAAGTGTATTAATTTATTATAGATTTTAATCACTATAAGAATAACTCAGCATGAAGATATCTGAGAAAAAAATAATTTACCATAATAACTAAAAACTGGAAATATGACTTTTTCAGAAAAGCAATAATGAGAAATTCATTTCTTCCCTGATGGAGAGGTAAGGAAGGAAGACTTATTTTGAAGTACAATATAGATTGTTCACTAATATATATATATATTAGGCATTAAAAGCCATTAAGCTAATTTACTCAATCCATTCTAGAAATTAAAATCTACCATGCATTTGGTTTTATTAAAGCCAAGTATGAACTATTTCAAATTACACCTACATTTCAGATACATACACAATTTTTACCATATTAAATCACTAAATTCAGTTCCACAAGAAATGTTCTCTCCTGACCTAAATAGATTTCTCTCAGCTTCCAGAGAAAACCCCATGAGGATGTAGGAGCACCACATTCATTTTCTTACCACTTTCTACTCCCCAGATAACATATTCTCTTATATGCTTACTTGTTCCTGGCCGGGCATCAGAAACATCCACCAGTGGTCCTGTAGCTTGTGACACAGACTGGTAATGTACAGTATGGGTGACAGTCAGTGACTTCTGCTTAGATGTCTCTCCAAAGTCAGCATCAGTTAGTAGAACCGTGGATCTGTCATCTGCAAGCAAAAGTACCCATCAGATATTGAAAAATTGATTGCATTTTTGCTCATGTAACAGCTTTAGTGTAAGTTCCCAATCTTACTTTCATCTGGGCTTCACCAAAGACAGTGGAAACTCTCACCACTGTGCAGGACTGAAGATGGTTTTGAAGTATGCACAGCAGCTTGGGAGCCTCTAGGTTAAATTTCAAAGTTCACAAAAAACTAAAGAATAGGCGTATTTTTCCTCATTTTATTTAATCTTGGAGTTGTGCAACCAACACAGGCCATTAAGCATTCCTCTAAAGCTCAATTTTGTATAAATATTTTTGGCATAGTTCCTTCTTTTCCATCTTTTGAATGCTGCCCTCTTCCCCATCATTTCTGGAGAGCTCAGCTGATCTGTTCATCATTATATTCACAGAATCATAGAATCATCAAATCACCAAAGATGGAAAAGTCTTCTAAGATCATCCAGTCCAACCATCCACCTATCACCAATATTCCCCACTAAACCATGTCCCTCAGTACAACATCTAAACATTTCTTGAACTCCTCCAGGGACTGTGATTCCACCACCTCCCTGGGCAGCCTCTGCCAGTGCCTGACAACTCTCACAGGAAAGAATAATTTCCTAACATCCAACCGGAATCTCCCTTGGCACAACTTGAGGCCATTCCATCTAGTCCTATTGCTAGTTACCTGGGAGAAGAGGCCGACACCCACCTCACTACAACCTCCCTTCAGGTAGTCGCAGAGAGCGATAAGGTCACCCCTGAGCTTCCTCATCTCCAGACTGAACAATCCCAGGTCCCTCGGCCACCCCACTTACGGCTTGTATTCAGTTCATTTATTTTCATTAGCATAATTAGTAATGTCCTCAGTGTAATCACCCTTGTCTTTCCAAAAGGAGGTCTTCAGATAATGTTGCTAACTAACCCTCTACTAGTCAGCTTTTTCTCCACAGAGGGAATATTGCAGAGAAGTGACCATGACCCAAGACATGTCTTAGGGATTTTCCCACATTTAAGTAATGTAGTACCCCACTGAAGACAATGGAAATACTATTGTAAGGCAGCTAAGCATCCTTAAGTCCAGTGTTTTGCTATTCTGGAAGCATCTTTCTCTGCACCAAAGAGCCCTTCCTGCAACAAACCTCACTACCATAGGTCTGAAAAAAAAGCTCTGGGGAGCTGTGTGCAAGTCATATGATTTCCTCACAACATAGTCAGCCCAGTTGACTGTGGGCTTTCCTGTCAGCTGAAAGGAAGGGTGTGAGATGGAGCCAGACCTTTGGAAGGACTGGAAAAAATGACTGAGCACCAACCCTCACCGCTGTACAGTTTGGCTGCCTATTGCCTCTCTATGGAGAAAGTGACATCCATCAAATTTCTACGCAGATCATGCTGCCTGCAGAAAGCCAGTGCTATACTGCACTTACTTTTTTTCAGTTGTGACCATCAAATTGTATTTCTTTTCCTTCAAAGAGAAATGTCATCCTCTTGATTGTGGAAAGCTTAACAATGATAAATTTCCCACTGAATTTGTGCTTACTGAACAATTACATACATGCTGCCATATTTTCTTTTGCATTCTTTATCTTTTTACCCATTTGTAGCAGTAGTAAAATCCACAAAAAGTTCTTGCTATGCTATGCTATATTGTTTTATAATGCAATTCTAGAGGTATGGGCAATGATAGGGCTTCCATGCACTTCCAGCTGAGCAGAGGCTGATGCACTTCTTCTAAGCATTCCTGTGTTGTGTTTTTTTTTGTGGGTTTTTTATTTTTTATTTTTTCAGTTGACAAGACACTATTAATGTTAACAATTCTGCACAAAAACATATCTAGCGTTTTTTACCCAAAGAAGGCCATAAATAGAATGAACATTATGAAATTGAATTATTCTGTCTGGCAGAAGATGAGCTCTTGTTCAGGTTGGAAATAAAACCTCTTGGCAGTAAACTATGTCAAAGTCTGCCAAAGTGACTGCTTATTCTGAGTACTTCGAACAGAGCTGCCTATTTCCAAGGCACAAATCGCACTTCTATAGTTAAAGCACCAATGGCATTTCTACTATAACCACCTACTGCTTGGCAGCTGTAAATCAAAAGTAAAAACTGTCTTCAGGATGAAGTCTGCCACAAAACACTGCATCAAAGCAGCAAACTTTGGTAAGCTTAAATTGAAATTTAAATTAAAAAAAAAAAAGAAAGTGTTTCTCAGGTTTAGTATAGGTCTCCTTTTCTTCAAATCCACTGCACTGTTAACTGGCCACCATGCTTGACTACCTCAGGTATGACAGGATATACGGCCAAAGAAGTTTGTACCTCCCCTAGTATGAGTATGAGTAGGAGATGGAGGGGTGCTGCTCCCAGTTTGTGGAGGCTTCTCCAGCTGCAAAGTCCCTGGGATACTGTTATATTCTCAACCATCAATTTTATTTTTTCTGCCTAGATTTTGACCCCAAAAGTTGGAGGTTTAATAAGATCAGTCATTCTGGACGGTCTTGCCAGAGTGTACCCATAAAGTCATGAGATCAGGAACATGTTGTGTTTTGACTATTTGAAAAAAGCAAACAAATGTGTTTACATGAGACTTCAGCTACATGCCAGACACAGGAGAAATATTGTTTTCTGACAACTGAAACATTCTGACTTGAATTTTGCATAGATATACAAAAGTTGAAAACAAGTCAAAATATTGATCATATAATTTGATACAAGAAGGTGGATACAATATGCAGTATGTAAGTTTTAGGAGCTGGTTGTTCAAAATCTTTGAATGCCAATGTTGTAGTTTCTGAATTTCATTTTCCTTCTAAGTAATGACAATGATTCTGCCGTCTAGTCAAAGCCAAAAGAGAAATCAAAATGAAAATAATTAAACTGCCAGTCTCCATTTTCTTCAAGCTGTTCTTTCCACTAGTTTCAATTTCCTAATGTCCTGAATTACTTTAAATATAGTATCGAGACTACTTAAAGCAGAAGATAATTCAAAGAGGAGAAAAAAACTGTTCATTTTTCAAATGTGCCGAATTACTCTGCAGTTCTCTTTCTTGATGTGTGCAGAGAGGGAAAACGTGTGAGGTAAAGGATGTCTACCTAAATTGCCCGTTATATTAACCAGTGAAAATAAGCCCAACAAGAGTTTACCAATAGTCTCCATTGTGTCCCTCTCCTCAATCAGAAGCTGTGCTCTGGGAATGTCTATGTGCATCCTCAGTGTTTGCTGCTGCTTGTTAAGTGTGTCTGATGTCCTGGTATTCTTGCTGAAACAGAAGAAAGGCAAACATATTAAGATTTAGCCTGACTGAAAAGATACTTGAAGACTTCCTAAATATAAATATGTCCAGCTTAAACTAAAAATAATAGAATAATAACCAGCAAAATACTAATACATCTTATTTCCCCGTCTTCAGAACAAATACTTGGTATTAATTTATGTTAGATGCACAAAAATTGTGCAAATGGTCTATTTGTTTCAGCAGTGATCTCCTGAAAATTTCATTCAGTTTTCTTCAAGTGTTGCAACATAATGAAATTAATTAAAAGTTTGTAGAATTGATCTTTTCTTTCATTCCTCACAAATGTGAGTAATGAAATAGTAGCTGATCGAACAGGTTGGTAGGAAAATGATGTCTTGTAATTTCTAATTATTTTTCAAATTTTCATTATTTTTCATTAGATTAATTCCAAATATCACTAGAATTGATAAATGAAAAAGGAAATAAATTGCTAGGGATTCCATTAATACTAACAAATTACATAAAATAAGTAAAGGTTTTAGGTCCATTGATGTTGCAAGAGTAAAACCGCAAATCTTGTTTGCATTCATGGATTATTTCTAATTGATTGATGCAATATTCTACAAAAGAATATAAACCAATTATTTTATCATCATGCAAATTGAAACAATTTCATTTTGAAGTTTGTGTACCAGAAAATGACTTCTTAAATAAGCTGTCTTCTAAAAGCAAATGAAAATGCAGAGTAAAATAGAGCACTATAATCATTTCCAGTACAGAGCTTGCACAAAGAAATTTTCAGATTGCACTAAAAATCCAGAAACCTTTTGCCCTTTCAGATGTAATTACTCCTTTGAGAAGAAATATTTCCAAATACTTGTTTAGGTAGGGTAGTTGAGGAAAGTTGAGATAAATCAGCCAATGGTGTGATCCAAGTACTCACATGTCAAAGAGCTTTAAAATTCAAGTGGAGGCTCATTTTCTGGTGTAAAGGAGCTGTAAATCACTCAGTTTAATTCTCCTTTGGCAATGAATTACTGTTTTTAATGGAATCTTCAGAGGACTATTAAGCTGCTTGATGATAAGCTCACTTCTTTCCTGAGTGAGGGCCTCTACATTGCAGTTTAATGTACTTTGATACATGCTGGACGAGCCCACAACACAAGGTAATTTGCCTGAGCTTCCTGTTGTATCTCCACCTAACTATTCCAGGTTTGGGAGGTTCCCCTAGGTCCTTCTTGTAAGGAATTTCCTTCCTTATAAGGAATTGTCACTCAATGGTCAGTAATTCTGACACACATTTAAGAACTTCCAGGCACACAGGTACACCTCTCTGGCTGATTCTCACCCTGTGTCACCCTGCTCCTGTGCTCCCCAACACGATCATTATCTATGGCATCTCATAGACTTTAATGTCCCTATCTTTCAGAGATCAGGCAGCACCATTGCCATGATCGTATAGATAGATAGCTGAAATGCATTCAGCCTACAACTGGTGCCTCATTTAATCATTCTGAAAGCAAAATATCAGGAGAGCTACCCAGGGCTGCCAGACTTGTCTCTATATATAATCAGTGGAGAATAGTAGTCACAGTGCCTTATTAAGCACATAAATTTTCACAGACATGTAGGATTCTAAAATGCAGATAAATTCCACACTGATGTTCTCAAAGTCTCTGCAAAGTCTCTGCATGGATTAGGTGCCACTCTCCTACTGGTTTTCACTCAAGCTACAGAAATGTTAAGAGAATCAGAAACTCCTATGTTATCTCCATACCAAATATGCTTGAATACATGCCCTTCAAAAGTCAGGCTACATTGGGCTTGTCCAAAATCAAACAGCAAACCTGTGATCAAGTAGAAAACTGAATTTATGAGATTCAATTTCAAACAATAATCAATAATCCAATAATTACTGAATAAATGCATCAGATATATACAGAATTAATGCAGTATAAAATCAAGTCCAACAGATGTATCACTGCACTCTTCATCTGCTCACCAGAGATGTAGGAGGCAAAGTGATTAAATGACATATTTTCCTCAGAGCATGCAGACTTTGGGATTGTGGTTAGAGCTGGAAGCATTTCTCCAGTGCAGATGCTCTGTATCCCTACTATTGCAAAGCATTCAACCATTCACAAATAATTGTTTGGGCCACAGAGGGCAGGAGGAAATTTCCACATCTTTGTAGTTGTACTGCTCACCTGTCCAGAGAGAACTCTGAATTCATTCTTGGTTCCAGGGAGAGTTTAGTGCAAAATGCAAGGAAAATCTTTCAAGTTAGAAGTGAAACCCAGGCCTTTCTACACTCAGGAGAATTCTTTCTTAATCTTGAGTTTTGCCTCATTGTGTGTGATCTCTCTTCTCTGTTTTGTTGGTCTAATTTATTCTTCTCTGTGTAGATGTACAGTGGCATGGAGTGTCCAAATACAAAACAGGCAATTGGCAGTGGCAAGAAGGTTACTGCTGATTAGCATGCCATCTCTTTCTAGTCGATGAATTTTAAATTATTATCTGTAGACCATAACAGCTCAGCTTCCAGCTTAAAAAAAAAAATGAACTGAAGTGCAAACAGCAA
Source organism: Numida meleagris (assembly GCF_002078875.1). NCBI lineage: Eukaryota > Metazoa > Chordata > Aves > Galliformes > Numididae > Numida > Numida meleagris. The sequence continues at coordinate 106,292,084 of NC_034409.1, forward strand.
TTAAGTGCCTCCAGGACTTGGCAGCAAAGCAGAGATTTTTAGGGTTGCAATATTGAAGATTGGCGCCCAAGTATGTTCTAATCTAGGAAAATCCAGGCATCCAAAAATTTTAACAGTCTGGTGGATGTGGAGTCTAACACCTAATCTTTAAAGGGAGGAACCACATCCACCTGCATTTTCATTCACTTACAGATACAGAATTCCAAAACTTAAAATTGTGCTATAGCTATTTCTTACCTGTCAGACTCTGTAAGGGTCTGTGTGTAATACAGCTCATTCTCTGTATTTCAGTGAATCTCTGACCTCCAAATTGTTAGGGACTGGGAGCCTGTCTGGGGAATGAGTCGGTATGTATTTGCTGCAGTCTTTTACTCAAGTGTCTGCTTTTGGTCACTATTATAGACAGATACTTGGATACACCTATTCCTTTGAATCTGACTGGGTACAGCTTTTATGTATGGTCTGTGGATAAACCAGCTCTTTTCCAGAGCAAGTACAATGTGTGATATATTTCAAAAGAGTGTACATAGCTAAAAGAATAGCCCCTCATTAAACAATCTTTCTAAATCTTTGATAAAAAAGCATTTATCTGAATGACTGAAAGTGTATGCACAGTGGAGCGTCAGAACACGCTAGATATGTAAAGGGATTAAATGTGGCACTCCATAACGTCATTCTGGGTGCTGGCAGAATCAAGCCATCTCACTGTTTCCTAATATCCACATTGGTGGTTGTAAAAATATACAAAAAACTAGATTATGTAAACAATCAGTCAGACAAAATTTTTCTAAAATTTTTTTCTATTCAGGTAGAAAATATTCCTCACTCTGTGTTCAAGATTAGAATGCTCAGTCAATTGCTATACTAATTCAGAGAACTACTACAAAGAACTTGGCTGTATCTATCTTTTCACTCCAAAGAAACATCAAAAAGCTGTGATTTTACAGAAGCAGGGGTTTTTATTTGCTTAAGATATCAGCAACAAGTTGTGAAGCTCCAGTTAAAATGCAAACTGCTGGAGCTTACCCTACTCCCCAGAGGTTTGACTTAAACAGCCAAAGCTGGCAACTTTCAAAGCAAAGACTAAAGCTCCATTCTTAATCTGCTTTACACGCACTCATAAAAATCTCCTCAAAGAGTAAGGTACACAAAGCTCTCTCCATTCCTCACTCCTTCCTAGCAAGCAGGGAATCACCTCTGCTTTACGTCCAGTACTCAAGGAATAAGGCACACCCCTCTCTCTCAATAACTGCACCACAGATTTTGTTGAAATCTAAAAGATACAGAAGTTCAGGAGGTTTGTAATAGGATACTATTGCTTTAGAGCTTTATTATCCTTTGACTTTGAACATACTAAATCTTCAGGAACACCTAATGATGGCCGGCGGCTCAAGTTTGGGTTGGAGTTATTTCATAGCTATATCAGAATTGACTGAGAATGTAGTCTGTGGAAAGTTCCCCAAAACAGCACCACTTCGAAAGATCCAAGTTATAAGGCTCTTCCAAATGCCCCATATCCTATATCACCTATTTCCCTTGGAGCCCTGTTTTAATAGTCATTTGCCTTTGTTCACACTTGGAGAAATATAAAATATGACTATTTAATAAAAACAAGATTCGTTTTTAAATAAAGGAATGAGTCTTGCTGTATTTCAGTGTTGCTGAAAGGAAAAGCAAAAAGAAAGAGTGGCAGGCAATTATGGAGAAGGACAGCTCTTAGCTAAAGATGGGAAAGGATCCTACTGCTCTCCTAGTGTACCAGGTGGGGAGGGTAAAAAGCTCTGTAAGCTCACGGTTAGCACTGGCAGAGGGGAAAATGGGCCATTAATGCTGGAAATTTAATAGTTTTCTAAGCATCAGAGGAATGGGACTCTGAAATGGCCTTGCAGAGGGGATGATAAGACTGGTGGAGCTAAGCAGAGCTAAGGCAGAGATTTACCAGTATTGCAGGTTTGTTATGTGTGGTTGTCACTGGGACTGAATATCTTCATCCAGTAGTTTTATACCAGACCATACTGGGTTTCTTTAGGCAACAGACACACTGCATAAGCTAAACTGTGCCATTTTTTTTTTTGCATGAAAATATATCACAGCATATCTTCTTGGAGTTGCTTAAATGTGCAATCTACTGCTAGCAGGTTTCTAACTTGCAAATAAGAACACCGTGACCTGACCTCCATGACCAGTCTTGTTAAAATCAATGGGACTATGCACATGTATATTCAGACTGACGGCACAGAGCTGAGTTCACACTAAAACCATCTGTCACCATATCTTGGGTAAGTGTATTCTTACAACAGAAGATGAAATTTGTCATGGGTGAGTACAGTTTATTTGACAAAATATCTGTGACATTCTCAATGTGTTGCTTAAAAATAAAAAGATTTTCTAGCTAACCGAAGATCTCTTGAACTTAGAAACCCTTGTTGATCTCATTTTCAAATACATGCATCAGTTTTAAATGTTCAGTGTTTTCCCCAGACAAAACAGTAAACATTGAAGATATGAAATTTCCATCTCTAAAGAAACCGAGATGCCAGAACAGTCATTCTACTGCAATTCCACAACTGAATTAGATTTCTGGTTGCTGAACTGATGGAACAGAATTGAAAAACAATAAATGGATTTTCTGCTCTTATATACCTTAGGGTATAAGCAGCTACATAATATAACTGAAATATTACATAAATATAACTGAAAAGTTTGGACAGATTAACATCCAGGTACTTGCTGCCTTCAAACAATCTCTAAAGAGCAGTTAGTTTGACACATGTTATGAAAATGTTTTTCTGAACAGGAAAAGATGTCTAAATGGACCTACACGTGTTCTGTAATTTCATCTACTAATACAATATTTTTCAATTTTTTTACTAATGTATTCATTCACAGATACTGTCCACAAACTGTTTTACCCTATTTCTGACCATCAGTGTGTCCTAGTTCTTAGCAAACAGCCAAATGGTGTGTTTTGAGAAAGGTTTTCAGAATAGAAGACTTCTTTGGTCTACAAATAATGTTTAAACACAGTGCCATAGCTGACAGATATTTTCCAACTTAAAAACGTCAAATTTATTCTTACCTCATGAGCATTTCAGCCAAACTCTTTGCATCTAGAAGAAAACAGAAGAGATGTCAGGCTGATATCAGTCTACATCACAAATGAAAATCTATTTGATAGATGGATTATTAGGAAGTTATTTGAATCAGCCATGTATAAGAGTACTGTCAATTCTCAGATCAGTTACAAAGATAACAGTCTTTAAAAGATCCTATTTCTTTTTGAAACTGTATTTCACTACGTTAGACCTTTTTGCCCCAAAGAGCACTGTTTAATTCTCCAGCAGCACTGAAAATGCTCAGAGATGCACTAACAACTGCTGGATTTGAAGTGAGCATGGAATAAAATAGAATTTAACTGGAAATAACTGCAGATACTCTTTAGAAGTGGAGGCAGACAGCTGAACAACTAATAAGACTGTTCCTTCATGCCATGGTTAGCAAGTGAGTGAGTGAAGAAGACAGAAATGCTGACATCCATCACCAGGCAGGAGCTGAAGCCGATCTGGATGAGCAATTGCCGGTCTGCAATTTTCAAACCAAACTTGACTGCATGGAGGTCTGAGCAAGGAAGGTCTCCAAGGAGTCAGCTTGTTTTGGTTGTTCGCAGGTATGAATGCTTTTCCACAAGTGATAATTCAAAACTACTACTGGGTCATCAGAAGACTGTACACTGAAAAGGAGGTAGCTTATTCCCAGAAAGATCAGCGCTGCTGAAGGAGAAATATTCCTGTTGTCGTCATTGCTGCTGTTATTAACATAAAAACCTTTGGGGATATCAATATTCTGGTGAATATCAGATCAAAGGACACAGCTGACGGTTGGTGCACCCAGCATTCCTCAGGTAGCTTCCTGTGAAATTTTATCAACACATGTAATAATTGCTGTGATATTATTTGGCAAAAAGACAGCTATACTTTGCTCTCCTACAGTCTGCAACTATGCAAACTCGTTTAAAAATGGTGAGTTCAGAGTCCTTAAGTAATAGTATCACACAGCAACAAAGCAGCCTTTTGTGCAACCAAGTGAAGCAAATCTGAGAAGAAAACCATTCAAGTCCCAAGTCTTCAAGGAACTCTAGTTATTTGAAACTTCGAACTTCTCTTAATTCCTGCATGTAAATCTACCTGTGTCTTCTAAGACATTTACTGTCTTTGTCCTTGTCTTCTTCCTCTCACTTTTGAAACCCTTTTTATTCATTAATTACTTCTTCAGTATCCTATACCTACTGCAATTTCCTTGCTAGTAATATTAAATATCCTGCCTTTAAAATTCAGAGGTCGCAGGCAAAAACAAGCAACCATCTTAATGTATCACTCCAACTACATTTATATTACTTTTTAAAAGGAATGAACAAAGGGCTCTTTTCATTTGTAACAAAATACCTTCTACCAACTTTCTGTACTGTTTCTCTGATGCTGTGCCAGCTTGCCAGTCTTAGGTGTTATGGCTCATCTGTTACTGTAGCAGCTGAAATTCTGTGCTTCTTCTAGGTCTGCTTATTTAATTCCTTTATTTTTAATCTTCCCTCATCCCTTTTTAGCACTAAGAATGGAAAATTCCTGCTGAAGGGACGGGCTGTTAGTGATGTCTGATCTTACCCAAATAGTACTCCATTTAGGCATACAGACTTTCTGTTTTTCGTACTGTTTGGGACTGGCTTTTTCTGTGAACACTCTTACAAGCGGTACTACATAGCGTGATACCAAGATGACAACATCTTTGTCTTCAGTCATAAACCAAGCTGCCAGCATGGTGCTGCTCTCAAGTAACATCCAGGACAGTTTGGCTACTGACTTCGAAGGATCCAGAAATGGATTTAGATCTTTCAACGAATAAACAAGTAAATAAAAAGTCTGGCTCCAAGTTGTTCATTTTTTTCTTTTTCTATTCCAACCATAAATAGTATAAAAATGTAAGAATCCCAGAGTTCTGAAGGGTGTAGTGCAGTCCCTCAGCTGTATTGACTAGATTGTCAGAGTGCTTGGGGTGACCAGCTCAGAAGAAAATGCTCACTTTGGTGAAAACTTTCTGAGGATCTGCACAGGTACGTTCCCTTTTGTGCCTATGATTAAAACAACTTCCCTCGTACATTCTCAGAAGCCACACAGCATACAGCCATGATCCATGCTGTATCTGGGAAAGATGTTAAGCTGCCACTTACATGTGACATGTGAATATTCAAATGCACATTTACACGTATTCTTGCTCACAGAAATGCAAAGGATATTGTCTGCGCATCTTCAATCAAAATAATGGGGCATCTTGAAAGACTGTTACATGTCAGTAGCTGAACATAAAAGTACTGCAGAAAATAAAATAATGAATTCAGCAGAGTTTAACTTACTAAGCAAGTTGTTGCAGTGGACAGCAGCATTAGTAAAGTTAACAGTGACTTTACTGGACAAACAACATAAATTAGGACTGAATGAAAACATATATCCCAGGAAAAGGAATCTTAGGTATAAATCAAAGCAAACCTCAGAACCCTAAAGCAACTGAATATGAGAAAAATGTGTCCATAATATCAGTTACAGGAGAAATGCTAGTTTCACAAGATAATGAGTATAGACTACAGACTGTAATGTATTTCCTGCATGATATATTTTAACCAGTAAACTGAGAAAACTTCATAAAATGAGTGAATGTCCCAGCCATTGTCCTACCTCCCAGCTTTTGAGTAGAGAAAACAGGGCCCTGAAAGGCTACAGATGATTGAGTGTTGATCTCCGACCCTAGCCAAGCTTTAGTGGAAACGACAAACTTCTCTCTGTGGCTTTGGTACATAACTGCATTGACTAGCACAGACCAGGCAACAGCCCTCACTTCCAATCACTTCTTTAAAATGCTTAACACATTTGGCTTGCCACTTGGGAAATCAGGGTCCACGATACAGTTTCAAATTGCATGCTGCCGCTTTTGAACTACCAAATTGCACTGATATTTTCTGTTTGGATTAAGATGAGCTGAGTTTAAAAACAATGGGAAAACTATTTTAGTAGTAGTGGAGTGAGGTTAATAGTGGAGAGAAAGCATGGTAAGTCATTGGGTTTATCTGTTCTAATTGATCTACTCCATCACTGCATAAACTCTAGCAGTCAATTGACCTTCTTGTGCCTTGACTTGTGGAACTACTAAATTGGGCAAAAAATCAGGGCTTTGCTGAAAACGAGACTTTCCTACTGAAGTGAGTACTCCTGGAGAAATAAATTGTACTAGATGTGGCACAGGAGAAAGACAAAGATTTACTTGTTCCAGTGTGCTAAAACAAGAAGCAAAAAGATTAAGAATGGAAAGACTACTGCTCTTATGCTACATTTACCCACAGAAGCTGGAACCATGACACTATTGTCTAAAAGAACAAATCTGAAAGTTTGAAAGAAGAATGTACAGAAAATAAGTCTGCAATTCCCACTCCTTCTGTCAAGCACATTCAAAGAAAACACATCTCTTGGAGCCACAAATGCAAGAATTACATTTGTAACTTGTATAAAATCTTTTATAAAATCTCACAGTGTAAATTGTTATTTCTGTTGTAGACTGAAGGGAAGCAATTGATGGGTTTAATATAATGATTTAGGAAAAATGAGTCCTGTGCCTCAAGAAACACCACCAGGTGTTTCATATTGAGTGATAATAACAAGATATTTTCCTTTTCAAAACCAATTCAGAAGAAAGTTGAACACAAGAACTCCTACAGTAAAACATTTTTTTTATAGTTAGGAGATCAGGAACTCTTACACACAAGAGTTTTCAGATAACTTAATAAGGAGTTTTCTGAAACAGCAATGTTGATTGCCACTAACACTTTTAGAACATGAAATATTCTGCAGAAGAGCAAAAAATGGTTAATATTAAGTCATTCTTCAAAAACAACAACCTACGAACAACAAAAAAAATCTTAATTATTATCAATCCAATCTTGGGAATGAACAAAGTAATGGAAAAAATAGTATGAAGCTTGATGAAATCAATGAAAGAAGATTGAATAATTAAGACCAATGAATATAGAATTGTGGTCAATCACCCATGTCAAGCTAAGTCTATATTTTGATCAGAATAAAATTCTCATTATTTAATGACATTGAAAATACTCCCACCGAAACAGGAATAGATATTTTCTAAATATTACATTTATATTTCTGGATATTAAAGTTTTGGTACCTCAAAATAGTTTATGATTCTTGGATTCTACGATTTTACTAAGAAGGTAGCATGATGCAAAAAATTACCCATCATATATGATTTTCAACATATAAACTGATAAATATAAAAATATAATTTTAAGCAGAGTATATATTTTCCTCAAATATCATAGGACATTACACTGTTGGCACTTTTCTCAGTTTGGAAGTAAATAAGATAATATCTGATAAATGTTCAAAAATGTCACGAACTAGGTAGCTAGAATATAATGAAAAAAACAAGTCACTGATCTAGACCATCAGGTAGGTTCATGATTTAGCTATATTAGTATGTGGTCATATATATCAAGAATACAAGCCTTAGCTATATAGTGGAGAATGTCATCCTATTGTACTGTAATTAGAGAACTGTCAGATGATCTCAACTGATAAGAAGTTAAAAGTAAACTCCTAGGATGATGTTACAGACAAAAAGGTGAACCTTGCAGGTATGTAGAGAAGAGCATAAAGTAAAAGAAGAAAGACTTTTCCTCCATACCTGGTGCTGATTGTCTGTTTCTGAAATACTAAGTTCATTTCTAGCATACACAGAAGAGGAAAGTTACTGGGAGATTGCAAAAGAACCAGAGAAAATCAATGAAATGAATACACGATGGGATAGTTACAGAGAAAAAGTCAACATCTGCTTAGTTTTCCATTGAAAATATTAAGAAATCACTTGATCACTACTGTATAAAAAGAATATCATCAAAGAACAAAAATGTGACACAAAAAAGAACTTCTGTCCCCATCAGACAGACAGAAGTATAATGTGATGAAATGGTTGCAATGTTGACCCATAGCTTGACAAATTCAGGTAAGAAGTAAGATGTAACTTTACAGAAATGGTAATTAAATACTGATGACACTCAAAAGTGGCAAGGATTTCTTTGTTACTGGCTATGTTTAACAGAAGATATGTTTCTAAATTCCTATATTCTGAGAGGAAATCATTCAGATAAGCTATGGAAAGCCATGCTGGCCAGTGATCATCAGCCTTCCTTAAGGGACTGTAACTCAAGAATCTAAGAAAAACTAGATGTGCATAACCATGATTTCCTGGAGCCAAATTGCTCAAAATATCCTGCTCATTACGGGATGGAATTACACAATATTTCTGAGAAGATAAGATAATAGCATTTTCATCATCCTTACCCCACCACTTTTTTAATGAAGAAAGTATTGCTCAGAGGTAAATGACTTAAAAGATTTCAAATGAGAAAGTTATTATACAACAAGCTAAAGGATCAAAATGCCCTAATTTCCAGAGCAGTATCTGAACTACAAGGCTAGTTGTCCTCTTTGATCTATGAATTCCCCATGCCTAGGGGCTCTGTGTCTCTGTCCTTGTTGCAAAAATATCCAAAATATCATTACAAGAGACAAATTAGATCCAAAAGAGAGAAGAACAGATGCTAAGGTGAGAACAAATACACAGGATTGACCCTGGTTTTAATATCATAAGCATATTTTGGTTAAAATAAAAATAACTAAGCATTTTGGTGGTTCATGGAAACCCTCAGAATCATGTTTGTGGATGATTAATGATGTTGCTATTTATTCAGTTTGTGATTTCGATGCCTTGATTCCAAATACTTTCAGTGTAATGTTTACTATCATGAGCTACTGCAAAACTGACATGACCAAAAGCAGAAGTGGCAGAGTGCAAGGTTCAAACACCTCACTGGGGCTCATCTGGCAGCATTTACTAGAAGACCAACACAGCTGAGTGAATCACAGATCTAAGGCTTATTCACACAGGAAGCATGATTTTGAATAAAGATCGGAGAAAATAACAGGTCAGCGACAATGACAGGTCAGTGAACAGTGAAAAGTTGTAATAGTTTTGGTATAATACATCACAGAGAAAAACACAAAGTAACATAATAGAATACGGATGTGTTTTCTACTCTACTTTCATTTTGTAATTCTGGAATCACTGATAACATCTGATAGAAAACTGAAATACCTTCATCTTCAAAACACCTGATTTTACACTTCAAAAATATGACTTTAGTTATTTAGAGCATGGAGAGGAGAGGAGAGGAGAGGAGAGGAGAGGAGAGGAGAG
>NC_034409.1:106301552-106383436 GCF_002078875.1 Numida meleagris
AGAGGAGAGGAGAGGAGAGGAGAGGAGAGGAGAGGAGAGGAACATCAACCATGAGAACTATTTTCCTTTCCCTCATGCAAAATAGTAACAGTGGACACAGGAGTCTTTTTTTTCAACTCAACGACAAATTGAAAAAGAAGGAATTTCTGTGAAAACACATATGTGCCTTAGCTGCTACATATTACAGTAAAATAATGCTCACTAGCAATACCATTTGGTCACATGTAGCACCGTTTGTACTTTCATGTTTGGTGAGTATGCACATGTAGGAGGAACAAGTGACACAGTGCTCATCTTACCTCGCAGCCTCTTCAGCCTCTGCTCCCTCCTCCTTCTCCGCACAATCAGAAGCATCACAAAAAGCAGCAAGACACCAACCAATATACAGGAAATGGTCACCAGCATCTTTAGCCCTTCGTTGGTTGCCAGCCCCTCCTCACTTTGCACAACTGACTTAATGAGTGGAGGGATTGTACCTGGAAACAGTGTCATGACATTAGATGCTTATTAATGAAGACAAAATACTGAGTTCTCAGGAAATATAGCATGCTATATGCTTTCACCACATGCAAAATACTAAGAAGGATTTATCGTATTCAAGATGGATTCTCTGTTTGTATGTGTAATGGCCACACACACATAATCAGTCATGCAGGTATGTATGCCACTGTCTGCAGAGATTCACTGATTATCAGAAATTGAGAGGAGGTGCATACATGGGCAGCGTCCAGGATTTCTAGCAAAATGTGTGAAGGAAGTCCATGTTCGTTGCACAGGCAAATGCTACAATTAATTTTTAAGTAATATTAAATCACTACAAAGTTGTAAGAGATCTCAGAATTGGCACCTGTCTATATTACTCCTTAAAATGGAAAAATAGCACTGCTGTAACAGACTTATGCTCTCTGCACGGCTTTTCTTTGTAAGGGACATGTACGACAACATGCACTTTGTGCTAAAGACATCACATGAATCCTCTACCCAGAAACATTCTTCTGTCACATCTTAGGGTTTCAGCAGTGGTATTGATCTTAGACTCAGACTGCCAATCTGATGCTAATTCACTACATAGTGTCTGACGTTACACTCATCAATAAAACAGAAGAGTAAAACTGGATAGAAATGTGCAAATTTTGAGAGTGAAATGAGGGAAATGAATCTACAAAGTGCTCCCATTGGCAGGTAGCTTGCTTTTTCATTTTGGGACATATCTGCATTTTGAATACACCTGGCTTCCTAGTGATATGTAATACCTGAACTTTCCTATTCTTTTTTTCTTTATTTCTAAAGCATGTGAGAAGAATACAGCACTTTCTTTGGAAGGCTGTTTAGTCATGGAAGGCTTCTCGCCCATTTCCTGATTACTATTAAACTGCTGCATGCAACTACAAATGAGGCTATAAAATGGAGATTTCTTTGAAATGGATAGAAATACACAAGTATTGTGAATGGTGATGACTGTCGATGGAAGCTATTCAATTTTAACCAGCTACTGAAACATAAAATTGGCTACTCACTTCCTAAAAGGATAGGAAGATGAGAAAGAAAAACAGACACATCCTTTTTTTACATTTTAATTGCTGTATTGCATGATATAGTTATATCCCATTATGGACCATACAGTATATATAAAAAAGATACGATGCAGTACAACGTGAGTGCCATAACCACACTGGAAATATGAATTCTTTTGCACGTTTTTTATATAAGAACTGCCTGAGTTGCATATAATGAGAAGAGTAGTTCCCTCAAGGGATGGAGATAAACAGAAAAGCTACAACCATCTGAAGCTATATCAGGTACTTCAGAAGAAAACATTTTCTTACAGTTACAATTTGAATATTTTTCTAATTTTCCATAGCTTGGAATAAACACACAGTAGGTTTTTTTCTTCTTCTCTTAACTGAGATACCATTTTTGCAGTACTCTAAAAGCAAAGAAAGTGATTAGATGGAGAAATGAAAGAACTATGAACTCCTGAAGGAAACTGCAATAACTTTCTCTAAATCCCCTTGAATAATAAAGGACCAAATTCTACAGTGAATTAGAGTCACAAAGACAAAAGGCTGCTGGGTTCAATATTACCTAAAATTATGTCTTGGTCTAATATTTTGATTCAATTGAGTGGCCTCAGTTTCAGCTAAACCTTAAGTGTTCAGGCAAGTGAATATCATCTTGCATAGCTCTTCAAAGTAAAGTGTAAACCTTATAACACTACTTACAAACTTCATTAAAAGAGCAAACTGCAAGTTTATGTATCCTTCACATTATCCACGTGCAGACAAACAGCAAGTGAATTAAGAATTACCATAACCTAAAACTGCAATCCATTGAGAAAGCACCATTTGAATATTTGTTTTCTGTCATCCTACGTTATGGGTAGGAGTAGAAAAGAGAAAGGTTTTCCCAGAACAAAGTCTCAAACAAAATGGGATTATTTCTTTGTTTGTTTATTCATTCACTCATTTATGCTTTTTTTTATTATTATTATTTCAGGTCAATTCATCATCATTCTTTGTCTCTAGGGTGGTTCATAGGAGTTGAAATCTGAATGTTTCTGACCCAGTTTACTCCCCTTGCTTCTTGTGACTTTAGATCTGTCATGGGTTTTCCAGTGTCCAGACTGTTCTTCACAGTAGGAAGTCCCCTGGCGAGTGAGAATCAATTAGCATAGCTTTGAGCAGCTACCAAGCTGATCTGATTTAATGTCAGGCTACTGAGTAGCTGATCTCTGAGTCAGGAAGCTTCTTTGCAGTGCTATATACCTCAGTTGCACAGTGCTAAAAATATCTCCTTAAGTGTTGAGTGCAAATGTTCTGAAAAACAAAGGGCAAGGAGGTCACAATATTCTGCAAGCTGAAAGTGGTTAGCTGAAATATCTATGAAGAGAAAGCAAAGACCTGCACGTAGATCTGTCATTAACCTTTTGACCCAATTCTCCATGAAGAGATTTCAGATTAAGAATGCTTAGCCATGATATTTCTCAGGAGCTCTAGTGCAGAGAATAGCCAGCTACTGCAGTTCAAAAAAACTGACTGAAAGACGATGTAACTCAAGGATTTCTACAAAGTTTGTGAAGGCTTTACCTAAGACTATTAATGCTCCTGACTTGTTCTTTCCATTTTTTACCCTCAAACATTCATAGGAGTATTATCTAATCTTCAAAGACCTATTCTTGTATCTGCTTTACCTTAAGGCCAGCGGTGACCCCTAGAAGCTGGAAGGGGCTAATCTCACATCACAAGAGGAATCAGTGGTAGAGGTAAGGCTGGCACTCAAACGTAAGTGCTGGCCAGAAAGTTTCCACTCATGTTCTTTTGTGAAAGAAAAATTCATTCTATGAAAGCAAAAAGATTCTGCAGGAATTACTGACAAAAAATGTTTATTTCTAATTGGACACTATTTTCCAGCTTTGAAGCTCCTTTAAGCCTACACAGTGTATAAAGAATGAATGAATGGGAAGCTGGGACTCTGTAGAGATATCTTTTATTTTAGAAGCACCGCAATAGCTCTTCCATAAAATTCTTTATGTGGGAATACACATAAGATGGTAATAAGAATGAACTCATCATTTCAGTTCTGCATCAAACACAACAAATTCAGAAAACTTGGAAACTGAAATTTGCTTTTCCACTCATGTTTTCCCCTCTCAACCTTGTGGTCATTATTTGAGATCATACTGCCTCTCTAAGGAACAATATAGTTTTGACAAGTCATGTTTGACAAACAAAACCACTGATGCCATAAATAAGAGATTTTCAAACTGACCAAAACCAGTGGCCCAGGAAATTTAATGCTGCAACCATTTTTATTGTTTCATTTTCTCACTTTTAAGGATGCCATACAGTAACTCAAGATTAAATGGCATGTAGGTCACAATATGTGAAACCAAATTTTGTATCATTGCCTAAGAAAAAAGCAGAGTCTAACAACATTTCAGATCAATTCACTGTAAGGAAAGTTTGATTTCAGTGCTTTCAGTAGAAGTTTAATGTTCTAGACCTGCATTTGCAGATTATTGCATTTTAAGTTATGGTTTAATACTGCCCCAGACATACATATGTGACAATTATTGTGGAAAATAAATAAATAAATATATCCCTGAAAGTTGGATGTCACTGGTATAAAAATACCAGAAAGGATAGAGGGTAAGCTTAGTAAAATGGAAAAAAGCCCACAATTAGTTGAAGTAGTCATTACTGACAACATCTTTACCACTTAATAAAACAGGTCCTTGGTCTACCTCGCAAGATCTATCAGCATTTGTACAAGAAGTACTTGGACCTTCATTACTTGCAGACCTTCCGTGCTGAGAGAGAATTATTCTTTCTCTGAAATAGTGTGAGGACCCTGCAGCTGTTGTAACGGCTGTGGTAGCATTAGAGGATGTGTAAGATGCAGAGATCTAAGCCCTGCCTGATTCACAGCCAGAGATGGAGTGACTGGAAATGGATGTGTTTGCTTTTGCCTTCTTTTGCTGGCTTTTGCAGACGTGGGCAGTAACCCCTGGCAGAAAGGCAGGACGCAACAAGTCCTTCATCCCCTGTTCCCTGCTTCTGTCTGAGAATGGCTCCTGCTGCCCATTCTTCCCAGAGCCGTACTAGAGTATTGTCCTGGAGAGTGCTGGTCAGTGCAGGCCAGAACTATGATGGGAGACATATTAACACTACAGATTTATGAATGGCTAGAAATGGGGTGCTGTAGCTGGACGGTTACCAGCTCTTGTTTGAACTTGCTCACTAGTCCTGTTTAATTTAACAGTACAGATGTAGCCAAGTGACTGCACAATGCAGCACAATGTCCCTGGCAACACAGCAATGTATTATATTGGATGTCCAGAAAAGCTCTGGCAATTCACACTAGAGCAATTCAGGAGATTGCCATCTGGAGCCATCTGTACAGCCTTTTTGCCAGAAATACTGCCATTCCTTACTATAGAGTCAGCAGAAGCACACATGTGCCACCATCATTTTCTATAAATATGCCAGGATATGAGCTGGAGTGACTGACAAATTGGAGTGTTTGCTCTCGCTTTCTCGTTCTGGCTTTGCAGGGGTGGGCAGTAACCCCTGGCAGAAAAGGCAGGATGCAACAGTTCCTTCATCCCCTGTGCCCGACTGCTGGGCATGACAGAGCCATCTGTCACAGCCATTAGCTTCACTCTCCCTTGTCTGTAAATAGGGATAATAGCATTGCCATTGCTTTATCCTTGGAGGATGTTGTCTGGAGGCTTTCCTGGAAGACAAGCTAGTTAGCCACTCCGTTGTGTCACATAATAGGTTTTGAATTGTGTCACAAGGACACTATGGAATAGCAATGCGGCTGGCCACCATAGGGAATGGCTGTAGGAACCAACTGTATGGAAGATAAAAACTTCATGGAACAGAAGCATGAAATATATGCCTCTGTGAGCGCTGGAACTAATGACACCTGCAGTCTTATGGTTACATGTCTCATGGTCGACTGACTTTGGTGCTGGAGCTTCTTCTCAGCAAGGACAAATAAACAATCCCTCTTTTCTGTCTGTCAGCCTATTGTCATGAAATCTATAAGCATTTTACATCTTTGAGACTGTCACTCCTCTGTCAGCATGGCTAACCAGATTTAAAAAGGATTAACAGACAGGGAGACATAAGGAAAAACATCACATAAGAAGTTAGAATAAAAATAATGCCTTGGACATGTAACTAGAAAGATATACTTACTGCCATCATAATTGAGCGTTGCAAATTTTGCTTGTTTTTCTGCACAGCCAGCGCTGTTGCACACTCTCATTTGCAATTCATACCAGGTTGCCTCTTGGAGGTCATACAGAATGTAGGACTTTGACAGAGATGTCCGCTGAGCAGTTGTCCAGACTGTTGTCCCAAAGGGCCGGTACTCCAGGGTGAAAGAGGTAATAGGGCAGCCACCATCATTCCAACCAATCAAGTTCAGCCTCACTCGTGTGGTGTTGATACTAGCAAACAGCTCTTGTTCCTTTGAAAACTGTGGCTCTGGTAGCAATGATATATTTCAAACAAAACTCTTAAGTATTACAGTTATGGGGCTCTCAAAAATATAATATTAAGAGAATAATTTCTGGGAAAGCCCAAACTTTATGTTAAACTCAATATCTATATATTCTACTCCTGTTTGCATAGATTGGCAAGAGCCAACCTGTAAACTGAGGGCAGAAACTTCTCATTAAATACCTCTGCTTACTGTATTACAGAAGAGGAAAGGAATTGGGTACTTTTTTTGGAAATTACAGAGGTTTTCATTCACAGAAAATGTCAATTTTGACAATATAAAAGTGAATATATATTTTTAAAATACTGTTATGTTGACTTTGCGCATGTATTTGAAAATAATATACACTTCTAGTTTTACATTTATGATTTAAGACACTTCCATTCAGGAAAAGGTTGTCATTTCTACTTACTGTTCTTGCTTTGGGAAAAAATGTTAGTTTCAGTTGATATATAAATTAAAGTTCTTTGTCAATTCTATGTAAATGACAGTAAAAGTGGCATCTTTGAACTGATATAATAACAGTAGGTGGACAAGACATGTCATCAATAAACGTTATTTAAATTTACTTATTTAGAATTGTAAAGTACTTAGAAGTATTATTCTGCTAACTTGCTTAGCAGAAAAAAATATTTTACTGTTGGGCATTACAAGTAATGTAATGAAAATGATAACATTCTATTTTATTCTATACAGTAGAAGCATAAGGCTGGACTATTAGGTAGATAAATAATTGGTTGGATGGTCATAGCCAGAGGGTTGTTGTCAACAGCTCTATGTCTAGGTGGACACTGGTCACGAGTGTTTCCCTCAGGGTTTCATCTTGGGACCCATGCTCTTCAACATCTTTATCAACAACATAGACAGTGGGATAGAGTGTACCCTCAATGAGTTTGCTGATGACACTAAGCTGAGTGATGCAGTTGACACAATAGAAGGAAGAAATGCTATCCAGAGGGACCTGGGCAGGCTCAGAAAACTCGAGAATCTAGTTATGTTTAACAAGGCCAAGTGCAAGGCGCTGCATTTGGATCGAGGCACTCCCAGATATGTGTACAGACTGGGAGAAGAACTCATTGAGAGCAGCCCTGCAGAGAAGGACTTGGGGGTCCTGGTGGACAAAAAGCTGGACATGAGCCAGCAGTGTGTGCTTGCAGCCCGGAACACCAGCTGTATCCCGGGCTGCATCAAAGGAGGGGATGCCAGCAAGGAGAGGGAGGTGATTGTCACATTGTCACCCTCTGCTCTGCCCTTGTGAGGCCCTATTTGGATATTACCTGAAGCATGTATAAACCTCCCCTTACTCTTACATGTCAGCTAAAAAAAAATCTGGAACGTCCAATTACTTCTTCTCTACATGTCACTTCCTTTAAAGTCAGTGGATCATTCTCCCTAACGATAATCTCAGCATGTATGGAAGTGGCCTACTGTCTCTTCTGAGATTCAGCAAATCACACCAGCTGCATCTACTTATACTAGGTCTTCCTTATGCCACTGAGTGTTGAGTAAAATTTCCACCTTGTTGTGACATTTTGGAGATCTGCAACTGCACAGGTGAGATGAACAGCACAGAGGATAGACATACCTTTCACAGTAAACTACTATGAAACAGCTCCCACATCAGAATATTTCTTACAACTGGTGTGAAGAGATGCAAGATGATTTGATCTTTAGGGCATTGTGCAAAGCTACTCCACTCTGTGGAAATAGCACAGCTCTAACTGGGTCTGTAGCCAAATCTGTTCATAATTCTGACATATATTCATGAGGAACTACCTTCAGCAACTATGACCATGACACCCACTTCTGAGTTACTTAAGAACTCCATACATTTTGGCTATTTAGCCTTGCAGATCTTTATGCAAACTTCTGTATTTTTTACACTTATTCTGCTCAAATGGATGGCTCTTGAAATATCAGCTTGGAGAAGAAATGAGACACTGGCTCCATTTACACCGCATATAAATGTACCTCCCATCTTCATTCAGCACTCAGACAAATAAACTCCTGAAGTAGAGGAAAAAATTTCCTCTTGAAAATAGCAGTAGTTGGAATTGCTATAGCCTGTGATGAGAGAGACACTGGCTTCCCAAATACCTAGCAATCCATTTTAGAACAAAATTATTAATGATATAAGGAAAGAAGACCAGCTAATAAACAATTCAGGTTCTGCAGTGACAGCCTTTTCTATCAAAACACGGACACAATGGAAATGTTTCCAAAGCCAATCTTTAAAACTTCAAACCTGTCATCTAACGAAACTAAGATCTATGGCAGGAGGCAGGAGCTTTAGGTGGGCAAATGGGATGCAAATCAACATACCTTTTCCAAGTGTTTTGGCCTCAATGATCTCGCTGATGCGTCCTGGTCCCACTCCATTCTGTGCAGTTAAAGTAAACTTGTACCAAGTGCCACATTTCAATGTTTCTAAACGGTAGGACCTCTCACTAGGGCTAATGGGAAAACTGCCCCACTGCTCACTGTTATCTTCTGAGTACTGCAAAATATAACCTACAGGTAAAGCACAAATGGCAATGATAAGACAGATACGAATCACAAATTCTGCAGAAAATATGACAAGTCATTTTAAAGACCTCATAAAACTAGAAAACTCCTGTGCACAGGAAGACATACAGCTCTCCCCTGACTAAGAGACATCAAGCAATATACATACTGCCTACTCTTACAACTACTTAAATACCATTTTTATGATAGCTTCAAAGGGAAAGAAAGAGATAGACATTTCTAAATACCCTTCAATCAGCAACAAAGACCAGATGATGAACCTGGACCCTCAAAAATGAATGGTTAGAGACTACATGTCAGGAAAATCAGAGAGAGTAACTGTCGTAACGGATGAGGATACACTGGAAGAAAGTGATTAAACTTGCAAGTATACCACCACAAAGTGAAACTACAATTTACTGAAAGCTTTTATCACTATAGCAGTGCACAATAAATGCTGACAGCAATACAGATCATTGGTTGGTTGGTTTTTTTTGTGTGTGTGTGTTTGTTTTGCTGTTTTTTTTTGTTTTGTTTTTGTGTTTTCATAATTCTATACTTATCCTGTCAACATCTGACACTTTAGGAAGAAGCTGCAATTAGCCTGAATTACATTACCTCGGATAGAACTGCCACCATTGTCTCCAGGTATCCAGGAAAGAGTGATAGAGGAAGATGTAGTTTTGGAAACAGTAAGTCTTGGTTGGTCTGGTGGAACTAGACGGGAAATATTTAAAAATAGAAAACAGATTCAAGTTATTAGATGTGATCTTAATCCCATCTAACAGTCATTTACCAAATAACCGTTTTGAGTTGAAAAAAAATGTAAATGATTTCTGTCAAAGTGTCTGTTTAAATGAGATCCTTGGTTAAGACAGACCAGGCAAGTTCTCATTTTTTGTATTTAAAATTCTACACAATTTTGTCTTTCAGTTATTAACCCTTGATTTTCTCCCAGTTTTGAATACCTAGCTTATCAAACCTGCTCTTAAATGCCATATGAACTACCCAACCTTTATTTTTCCATTATTATATCTGTTTTAGGGAGAAGCTGAATTCCTAGTGGTCGGAAACAGATTTCCACTCAGAAATGGTGTCACATTCATGATTGCCTTTGCAAGCTATTATGGGCAAAAGAAAAAAAGTGCCTAACAAGAGTTTTTGCAGGTGTAGCTGTGAAGCTGAACAAATCCGGAAACGTTTAAGTTCTGTTGCTCCTCATAAACATGATGGTGTGTAAACTAAGAACCTCATGATTCTCAGAACCAGCTGCTGACAAAGCACAGGGATAAGACAGAGATCTTACCTCTCATCCTCTGCACAGAGCAGAACTCAGTGTGAAAGAGCAGATAAAGAGCCATGCAAGGCACTCATTCTAGGGAGAAGTGAAACTGGGTGTTGGGACTGAGACTGGGTCAGGGAAATTAGACAGTTTAGGCCTACCCTAAAAGACCTCTGATTGATTATCCAATTGACCATCAAGATTAGCGTACAGGTTTCCAGAGCTCAATGCTCCAGGGCTGAAAACAGTAAAGTAGCCAGCTTTCTTTTCAAGCTTACAAAGCTATCATGAGTCTGTCATGTAAAAGGTACTTACTAATGTCCTAGTTAAAACCTGGAAAGCTCACTCTTGTCTTCTGCCTGAATCATTTAGCTATTCCTGTACACCTGTACTAGGGAGGTAACCAGAACCACAGCACAGAAATAATAAGGCAGTGGAGGACAGTGTTCACTAAAGTAGGGATATCTGACAGATGAAACTCCAAAGAGATAGTAAAATTAGCATTAGAACCCTGAATGGTACATATTTACTAACACTTTATACAAGTGTTCTGCATTTGCAGATCTAGATTCAGAAATTGAAAGGGGGAGAAAAATCAGTTCCTGTTCAAATTATTTGAAACAATCTGCTCATGCACAGTACCACTATATCTCTCTCACAGAATCATAGAATCATAAAATGGCTTAGGTTGGAAAGGGCCTTAAAGATCATGAAGCTCCAACCATCAGCCATAAGAAGGGCTGCCCCCCACCAGCTCAGGCTGCCCAGGGCCCCATCCAACCTGGCCTTGAGCGCTTCCAGGGATGGGGCACCACAGCTTCTCTGGATAGCCTGTGCCAGTGCCTCACCACTCTCTGAGTAGAGAATTTCATCATAACATTTAACATAAATCTCCCTTCTTTAAAGACATTTCCCCTTGTCCTGTCACTATCAGAATGCATAAAAAGTTGTGTCTCCCCCCTGATTATAAGCTGATCACTGCCCCTCTGGCTGTCACCATCCAACCAACTATTTATCCACTGAATAGTCCAGCCTTCAAGTCCTTGTTCAGCTGGGCCGGTTTCCTGCTTCCTCTATTTGATTTCTTATGCTGGGAGATGGAAAGCTCCTGTGCTTTGATGTCCTTAAAGAGCTGCCAGCTCTGTTCCATTCCTGTGTCCCTGAGGACAGTTTCCCAGAGAATCTCATACAGTAATTTGTTAAACAGCTGGAAGTTTGCTCTCCTGAAGTTCAGGGTCCTGACCTCCATTCTTTGCCAGGCCCCTATTCCTCACGATCATGAACTCAACCAGGGCATTGCTGCTCCAGACCAGACTGCCTCCAGTCTCAACCTCTTTAATGATTTCCTCCACACTGGTGAGCACCAGGTCATCACACTTCATCTCTGGTTTGTCTGTCCAATGCCTGGACCAGAAGTTTATCCTCAAAAGACTACAGAAGTCTCCTGGGTTACTTTCAGCTTGCTGTGTTGTTTTCCCAGAAGATATTTGGGTGGTTGAAATCTCCCATCAGGATGAGAGCCTACAAACATGCATCCTCTTGCAGCTGACACAAGAAGGCCTTGTCAACAGGCTCCCTTTGATCAGGCAGCCTGCACTAGACCCTGACCACCAGATGTCTGTTATTGGCCTGGTCCCTAATTCTAACCCACAAGCTCTTAACCAGGTCATGGCTGTTTCTCAGAGGGAGTTATCTGCAGTTTATCTACTTCCTAACACAAAAGACAACATCCTCACCCCTTTTGCCCTGCACATCCCTTCTAAAAAGCTTGTAGCCTTCAAGTGAAGTATTCCACTTGTTTTATCCCATCATGTTTTTGTGATGGCAATTACGTCATAGTTTTCTAATTGCACCATGGTTTCCATCTCCTTCTGCTTATTTCCCATGCTGCCTGTATTGGTTTAGAGGCACTTCAGCTGGGCTATCAGCCATGTTACCTTCTTGGAGGAGCCCTTCCAAATTCCTCTGGGACAATTCTGAGGTTTCCTTCCACTGCTTCCTGAAGTGACAGTGTTCCCTGTCTCCTTGTCACTCAGCAGTACATCCCCTTCTCTCATCAAATTCAGTTTAAAGCTCTGGTGATAAGCCCAGATAGCTTGCTGTCCAGTATATTCTTGCCCTTCCTGGTCAGTGCATCCTATCCAATGTCAGCAAGCCTGGTCTCTCAAAGTTGAGTCCAAGATCATAGTACTCAAAACCCCAAGTGTGATACCATTCTTGCAGCCATTCATTCAGCTGGTCTGGGGGTCTCTGTAACCAGAGATCCCCAAGCTTCTCAGAAATGTAGATAAAATTGAGATTTTCTACCTCAAGAGCAAGGAGCAATGTATGAACTCTGCCTATCATGGAAAGAGGATATGAGAAACAAGAGCAGAATTGAGATGGAAAGCGAGGAAGAAGAGACACCAAGGAAGTTTCTGATCACTGTCACTGAAAGAGTGGGAAAGGGGTGGTGGTGCTGGTGACCAGTTTTGGCAAGGCATTTTCACTGCCATGGTTACTGCTTGCCAGCCACTGTCCAATGAGCAAGGCAGACTGGATGTCACATATGTGTGATATCTCTGTCATGTCTAGCAGTCTGCTGCCAGAGGACATTCCTTACTTTGCCTCTACCTCTTCCAGCAAAGTAAAACTCCAATAAGTGCTCCCCACTTCAGTTCACTCTCAAGTAACAGAATTGCAAAATAATGAGTGCTGTCATCAAGTGGAGGCTGTTGGTTTACAGCTATTGCCTAGTTTAAAAAGAAGTTGCATTTTACTGCCCTTACAGGCTTAAATAATGTTGAAGAAAACAAAAAAGTCACTTCATATTCTAAAGGAAAATTCCCTACATTAGATGGAGTTGTTCCATTATTCTGAATGACTTGGCTTATTCCATGGAGAGAGACTGCACACATTACACTGTGGAAGATTTATTGTAAAAACTTTCATCTTAGCTTCACTCTATCTATGAAAGATGGTGGTCTCACATATTAAATGCCATTCTGCACTGCCCTTCAGGGAAGTAATATTGATTTGCTTTTAGTTACTGCAGTTCAATAAAAGCAAGGATATGTAATTGCAAAATTAGTTAGTGAAATATAAATTTAAGTTTTCCATTTGATAGTGTTTCTCTCCCTGTCATGTTTCAAACATCGCAAAGGAACATCTTCAGGCTCTCTTGGATTGTAGGTAAGCTAATATATACTGTGGCATTTGTTTCATGGCTTAGTGGACTGGATTATGCAGAGAGAGCTCCACTGTGGCTGAGAGAATCTCTTTCTCTCTTCTCATACATCTGCACTAGAAACTTAGACTAGAGCAACTGCCTGCAGTATAGCCAACATTCCCAGCTCAGTGGTTTGCTTCCCTGTAGTATGACAATTTGCAGCCAATTAAAGCACGCTAAGCACCTGAGCATTTGTTCAAATTCTGTTTTGGTGTAAGCGAGGAAGAAAATCTCCTGAGCAGTGAATTCTTGCTATGTGAATACGCATGCTCTATTTGACATTACTGTTAATGTGTACTCCTGTATAGTCATTACTTTTATACATGCCAACACTGTTAGGAAAAAATCCTTTAGGAAAAAGTTCTTTACTGTGAGGGTAGTCAAACACTTGAATAGGCTTCCTTGATGGCCCAAGCCTGTTCAAGAGGCAATTGAATAATAACCTCATTAATATGCTTTAACTTTTGGTTAGCCCTGAAGAACTCAGGTAGTTGGACTACATGAGCTATGAATGTCCCTTCCAACTGAACTACTTTAATCTATTCTAATAGTTACACTATATATATTTCAACAGACATATAGAAGTAATTGGCATTACATGCTAGCTGACCTTATACTGACATTTCATTTTAAATGGTTCCTCATATTCTCCATCAATAAAATTCTGCTCAAGCGTAATTAAGTTTTTTTTAACAAGGTATCAGTACAGAGCAAATTTCTGTTGATAGCTTCTTAGAAGCTAAAGAAAAGGCCTTCAGCTCTTTCTGAAATTTGCAATATTTAAATAAATGCATGTACTTTTTATAGGAATAGAGCATAAGGCGATATCTTCTGGGTGAAGAAAGAGAAAATAACTGAATGCAAACACTCAATCGTCGATCTGACAGAAGCTTGCAGGCAGATTTAACTGCAAGCGTGTCAATTGTTCCATCCAAAGCAAAACACCTACCATAGCAGTAAATGCTGATAGCAGAGTCAGAATGACCTGCATAATACTATATAATTCATAATTATAGAATATAATATATATATAATATATATATATATAATTCATTTGGAAGAATGAAATTTTCATTAGTGGACATTAATACTAACGTTTTAGTATTACAAAACACACATCCACATTACCATCACGTAACAATTAATAGCTGTGATAACAATTCTGAGATAAATTCTTACCTTGTACCTGCAAATTCAAAATTATTTCATCTGATCCCCAGTTGTTACTGGCCACACAGCTGTAGTATCCAGAGTCTTCCGCTTTCACAGTACGGATGACAAAACTGCCATTGCTAAAGATGCTTCTTCGCCCATCAATCATCACTAGACTGGGTGTCCCGTTACTACCTCACAGGAAACAAAGTGCATACATTAAAGAAGTTACAATCAAAGATACTCAGAATTGGATTTTTTTTTTTTTAAGAAACTAAGAATGGAAAGAAATAAAATGGAGTGAGGGGGTGGGAAGTGGTGCTCTTTAATAAAGACAGTAAAGAAATATTTTCTGCTGGAAAACACCTGCCATTTAGAGACCACACATACCCCGGCCCAAGTCTGAGCGAAAATGAGAACTCACTCCTTAACTATGAACTCTTTCATAAAAATGCAAGAATGAAAGAATTCTTATCTACAAAGTCTATCCTTATAAAATAATAGTTACGTATATCAATCCAAAATATGGTCTCATAGCACTGCGATATCACTGCTTACACCGTGCTTAGATAAAAACAGATGAAAGTTAGTGTCCATGTCTTTCTCCATGTGTGACTCTATCAAACTGTGAAACTACAGATCACAACAGACTAAGGGGAAACAAGGCATATGCAAGACACATGCTTACAGACTGCACTCCACAAGATTATTTTAATGCATCAAACATTTTGCTTTTTCAGATTAATTCTGTGGCCCTGAAGTTAAAACAGATAGGTCTTCTCAATTTAAGATTTAGGGTATTTACTTTTTTTCCCTTTCAATGCTTTCTAATTACCACAGCTAATTATCCTTAGTTCAAGGAATTTTTAAATTCCTCCTCTACTGTGACCTTGTGTGGTCTCCACAAATGACCCTTCTCCTTCCTGATGCAGTCATTTAAGATCACCAGCTTCACTATCATTTGGATTTTAAGGAAATGGGATTTACTTGAGCTACACATTTAGTTGCTGCTTACCTGTCCTTCATCCATTTGACTGTTGGAGCTGGGTCTCCAACAGCTTTGCAAGGGAGAACAATATCCTTCATCCAGGGAGTTGTCACTGTGCCGCTGAACGTCAAAATCCTGGCAGGAGCTGAGCATGAGAGAGTGAGAAAGACTGAAATGAGATGTTCATTCATACAGCTTTTTGAAGGGAAACAGATATCCAGAACTAAATACTGGAAAACAAATCAATCTCTTTCAAAGCCAGGTTTTTAGGAACCTAACTCCATTTAACTCATAACATCAGCTACTTCAGAACAAGTAAGAAGACAGATAACTAGCATAGAGATGAAAAGGAAGAGTGGAAGAGTCACGGTGGAGTGAAAAGAGTAAAACCAGTTACTGATCATCCTTATGTGTCTCATAGTCAATGTTATGGATGAAAATTATGTTAAAGATATGATTCTCTCCAAACTTCCAGAAAAAGCATCCACAATAGACAGATATCTTACAAAAGCTAAATGACTGATACATAAGTTTTGTTATTATAAAAGTCTTGGTGTCACTTATACTACTAGAAAACTAATGCTTATACACTTGAGGAGAAAGACACAGGTAGACTCTATTTTTCAGCCAGGTTTAGGTTATTGGGATTAGTCCTTAATTTCTAATCTGTGTTTTCACTGGCTCAGGAATTAGCTTTAACTTGTTTTAACTTCTTTTTCACATAAAACAGGTAATTTCTAAACAGTTCTTCTCCATGTCTCAGTTATAGTCTTGTGATCACAATTTTCTTGTTATTTGTCTTGTGTTTGGGTGATTCTGGTTACCTACTATAAGCATACTTCTCTTACCTCTTTACGTAAATTGTGGACTATATGAGGCTCTTCAGAAGTGCACCCAGCTGTTTCCAGGCCAAATTGATACTTACATATGAATAATAGGTATACCATCCCAGATGAGATAATTTATGTGATCTTACAGTCTAGCACATATTATCTCTAGCCACAGGGTGGTGCTGGTAAACATCTGAGCCTAAAAGTGCAGATAATTTCACTTTCCAGCTATAAACTGGGAAAGCATGGCAATCACACTGTTCAGTGGGGTGGTATAAGTGTGATTCCACAGAAAGGATTCAAATAGCAGTGCCGGTTTTTTTCCAGGTCAGTTACAGGCAAGATGGCTCACTGCCACCACTTTGGTCAGGGAGTGGAGCTAGCAAGGAGTGTTCAGCTTTTTACGCAATGACAAATTGGAACCATTCTAGCAGATGGGAATTACCAGAAATGAACATGACTGACTACAGAACAGCTTATACATCGCTGCAAAATACTGGATTGAATGCATAGAGAAACTTCAGGTGGCTTAAAAAAATCATTCAAGTGTGTAGATAATCTCAGAACAATATCAACAACCATGCTCGTTGTTGTTATTGTTGTTTTAAAAGCAAACAAGCAAACAAAAATTTGAATCTACTAAGTTTATACTGGACTTCAAAAGACAATCCCAAATTAATATTTCTGTATATTATCTGTCAGGCATCTCGGTAGAGGCTAAGCTATTAAAGAACACTGACTTCAAATGTAGAATAAGTGTAGTTTCTCTTAAGAAAATGTTCTGTAGAAGAACTCACGGGAAACTGTGGAGATAATTGTGTATTTTTAGCTTAAGACCTCAAGACTGAAGGAGTTCAACATATGTCAATAGAAGGTTATCTCCTTTGTTTTCTGAGAAAGCAGAGATTCTACCAAAATGCCTGGAAATACTTTTTCTTTTCTATTAATTTTGATATTCCTCTTGGGCTAGGGAATTCAAAACTATCTTTTTAAGGATTAAATTTTCTCATGAACTTTAAAAGGGTAGGCTTCTTACAAGAGCTACTAAATTAAGCAAAATAAACCGTAATGTAGTAACATACCAGTAGTCTACAAACATGAACAGACTCTTCAGTCAGTTCTATTCATGCTATATTCAGCTAAACATATAATCAATGTCACTCCTATATAATATACAGAAATGCTAGAGTTGTGTTAGTTTCAGTGTGCTTTATTACTCTAGAATGACACTTGATAGAAATAAATTTCTTTTTGGTCTTTAAATATACATTTAAAGATACATTCTGAATATGGATACACGAAATACTCTATCTTTAATCCTGATCTACTTCAATCATGCACATTGATCAGAACTTGCATTTAATAATCCATTTTGCACCAATTAGAAAAACATGAAAATGAGAGCCGCCATCAAATAACACTGGGATGTTTCATCTCAGTGGATTTTTATACTCTACTAATAATATATATATGTGTAAAAA
Source organism: Numida meleagris (assembly GCF_002078875.1). Classification (NCBI taxonomy): domain Eukaryota; kingdom Metazoa; phylum Chordata; class Aves; order Galliformes; family Numididae; genus Numida; species Numida meleagris. The sequence continues at coordinate 106,319,011 of NC_034409.1, forward strand.
TCATGCATAAAAGAACAGGCCTTGAAGAGTGAAGGGAAATTACTTCAGTGGAATGCAGTGGGATTTGAGATATTCATAAAATGAAATTATTTCATAGATTATATGACCAATCTGAATGGTTTTGCCTATGTTCTCTTCAGCTTTCCAAGAGATTTTTCTCTGGTCGCAGTTTTAACTGGAACAATAAGAAGCAGCTGTTTTATAGGTTTAGGGTAAAAAAGTCCAGGATAGGTAGTGGCACAATATCACTTTCCCAACAGAAAAATACTGACGTGCTCACTCCTGGCAAAACAGCAGCTGGACAGCCCTGGCTCCCTTCTGGCAGCTTGGGTGGTTGACCTCTGCAGGAAGGTGCTGCTGTCATGAGGTAGTGGTGCACCAGCAATGTTAAGACTGTAGATAGTCATTAAGTCTGATGGTACAGACACGTTTTCCACTGTGGCTCTCCTTAGGCTGTATCTTTTAGAAAAGATTCACAAAGGCCTATACTGCCACAAGCCATGGGCTAATTAACTAGTTACTGAAACTAAAAAAAAAAACAGTCCAGCTGGAGACTGCAGACACAGTGAGAAATGCTGAAACACTGAAATTAGTGTTAGAACACTTGTTTGTCTTCAGTGATCCAGGTTTGTACTGCAGGAGATGTCTAGTGGTACTCATGTCATCTTTAAAAAGTAGCAGAAGACATCAGCTATGGCTGTCTACAAAATACATCTGTAAACATCTGGACTGTTCCTAGCAGCTGCAGTGCTCTCAGAAAAATGGTGGTCAGAAACTCAAATTCCTGTTCCATGCAGACATTCTCTCTGTACCGTGAAATCTGAACTCTCATTTAAAATGAACTATTAATCCCCTTTTCCCTATCTTCCCCACCTCTCCAGTGTTTCTCAGAATATTCAGTTATTTCCCACTGCTGCCAGTTACTGTAGGACAAAGCATTCGTACCACAGAAATCCTGCTGAAGCCTTCAGCATGGCTTGGCACAATTATTACCAAACTTGTGCTGACGTTCATTAATTTTTAAGTTATTTTAACAGTGAATACTTGATGAAGGCATAGGTTTTGTACCAGATCTCCCAAGCACATTTATGTTGTAATTCCTACTTTTCAGCATCTTGTGTGTTTCATTGTATGGTGATACGAACAAGCAACACAAACTTCACAGCATAACTCAGCAATAGGATCACAGACATAACTCAAAAGTGCACATTACAAAAGCACATAGGACTATTTTTGTGGAAGCATTCACAGCTTCTTGTGTATTATCTATTTCTTTCATACACTGAGTACTTTTAATGAGGTGGCAAAACAGCATGAAAATTCTTAACTCCAATTTTCTCTATAGCTTAACTTCTGATAATGTTCTGAGACTGCTAATGGGTTCACAAAAAACAGAAAACTAGAAACAAAGTAAATGTCTAGTACAGTTCATCTGGCAGCAGTAGATTTGAAATGCTAAGAGGCATTCATGAGGTTAAAATACCTCGAGTCTCACAGACCTCTCTGTTTTGAGCTAAGAGAGCTTTACACAGCGTGCAGGCAATTCAGCTGCAGGACTTGTCTCATTTTTAACAAAGAAACTCGAACGCCTACCGACTACCTACCAGCCTCACAGTAGATGGAATGGCACAGGATTAGGACCATGTCTGTTACTATTTATTGTAAATTAGCTAGTCATTAATTGAAGACAAAGAGGTGCCTTCACTGAACACCGCAGTCTTTCATGCTAATGAGGTTTTCCCTGTGTTTATTTGTTCAAATTATGAATCCAATTACCTACCTTTATTGTCATGGAAAAAGAAACAGCCAGAACTTTTTTGCAAGTGGCCCTAATGTTCTTTATTATATTTTTTTCTCTGGAGAACAAAACACAATTTTAAAAGTAAACTGCACAGGAAAATGAGTTATGGAAGGTCACTGCAGCTCAGCTTCATCCAAATAAAAGAGCAGCCAGACGCTATCATGGGTCAGGAGTCTCTTTTACTTACTTTCTCACAGAATATACTGTGTGCTCCAGTATGCTGAAGCTTTAAAAGAACAGACTGATAATGTTTATGTAGTATCATTTCTGGCTGGATATTAGAAAAAATTTTCCTTGGAAAGAGGGGTGAGGCAGTGGCACAGACTGCCCAGGGAGGTGGTGGAGTCACTGTCCCTGGAGGTTTTCAAGAAATGCATGGATGTGGCACTGAGGGACACTGTTAGTAGGCAGTGAGGTGATTCTGTGATTCTGTGATAGGCTGATGGTTGACTAGATAAGATTAGTTGTCTTTTCCAACCTTAATGATTCCATGGTTCTATGATTCTATGTCAGTCTCAGATGCAGTTTAAAAATACTGAATGCAGAATGCAGCATAGACTAGAAGGTAACTCTGTTCAACACTAATACTCAGACGACAAGAACAGGTGAAATTCAACATTGAAGTCAGAATTCTCTGCAAGGGATCAGATTGCCATAGGTCTGGTTCTGTTATCATCATGTTGCTGGCAAATGCCACTCTCCATCAGCCATGGTCAGGAAACAAGAGTAACAAAGCACTTGCGAGGTTTTCTGTCTTACAGATACATTTAATAGACTAAAAATGCAACTTTCAAGTCAGGAATGCAGAATAATTTGGAGGGACATGGTCTGCTTACATGGAGACTAAACTTTCATCTCTGTGGTTACTTTTCATTTGCTGGGGATGGTTGTGCTTACTTTTGTCAGTTAATTGCAGAGAATAACAATCTGTTCTGATACACGGACACACAAAATGAAGAAATGTTGACATGAATTAAGCTTTCATTTAAATTGGACTAGACATTTCTCATCAATCCTCTAATAAGACTTTCTCACTGTTCTCAGAGAGGTTCTTAAAGGGGGTTATAATTAAGCTGACATAATTCAATTCCAGGTAAACTCTCATGAGCTGTCATGATGATATCATTACTAGCACAGTGACTGTGAAATAAGTTGGGAAAAAACGAAGCAAACAACTTCACAATAATGACCTGTCAGATGTTCGTGCTATATAGCAACCGTTTGCACTCCTTTTAGCAAAATCTGGCTTTAACTGCATGATTAGGTTAGGTACATGCTCATCGATTTGTAGTGCATCTATTTTTGGCAGACCAAGAACTGTCACATACTGCATTTCCTCATAACCAGATCAACTCATCTTGGTACCTGCAAACTCTGTATTGTTTCGCATTCATCTTGTCTGAATGTTTCCTCCTCTTTTAAATGCATAGGAAATAGAAAACTTGCAGTGCAATATGTGCAGGGTTCCCTGCAAAGTCGCAGGTTTGTCTATGCTCCTATTATGTTAGTATTGCATGGTATTATTGGTTAATTGCTTTGCTCTTATTCAGGCTTTAATGTCTTACATCTATTTTTGTTGACTCTTTATTCAGCGTTACACATTCATTACCCCTAGTAACAGCTGGCCTCAAAGGAGGAACATGTTGAAACCTTTGCCCCATTTCCCTGAGGTGTTCTTCCAATGTTCTTCATGTTTCTCCACTTGAGATTTCAGTTTGGGTCTCACAAGTGTTCAATATGCTGCACGCAATTGTGTTACAAGGAAAAGCTCCAGATTTTTTCAGATCTTCTGGACTTTTCATAGCCTTCAGCCATGCATCAGGTCCATTAACACTGCATAGCTCTAAGAGAAAAGATTTTCTGAAAGAAGATACAAAAACTGCTGGATGTCAGAAGAAGCAGAAAGAAAAAGCGACTTTGCAGCTGACAAAAACAACCTGCCAGCAATGGCCTAGGGAGCAAACATTTGCCTGTTTGTTCCAAATTATGCCTCTTTACCTTGCTAGACACTCCCCACGTTACCGCTGACAAATCCTTCATTGTGTTCTACAGTAGAAATTCAGTAGTTACTACAGTTGAGAAATGTTGAAAAATGACCACCCAATATAATAAAAACTTTGGCCTAGAGAACTGGCAAAGAGGACATATAAGTTCCCATCAGAAATCTGAGGAACTGTGCTTGCAGCTTCTGTGTACTCAAAACTATTTCATGTGTTAAAATAGTACCCTCCAAATACTATTACTGGTATTCATGACAATAGTTCTGATAGTTAATTTACCATCATCAAATTGGTTAACTATCACCTGAGTAGGCAGAAACAGAAAGTTTCCCTATGGTAATAGTACATCCTTTTCCATGCAGAAACTACTTTCATGTTGGTGGCATTTGTCCGAAGTTCTGGGTTTTTTTTAAAGGTAGGTATCTTCATAAAGCACCAGACATCTTATTTTACATTATTACATCACTAGCCATATGATCGAAGCATGAGTGGTCTTGCAAAACTCTAAAATTGATGCATCTACTTTTGAAGCACTACGGATCTGTGCACTACACTGTTGATTCTGGTAAATACCGTCAAATTACCAATTTGAATGGAAAAAAATAGAAGACCAGTCTGAAGATCCCACGTTGAGACTAACTACTGATCGGACTCTTCTCACCTTGCTATGTAAAAATTTAGGTTTCTATTTCTAAGCTAAGGTGCTTGAGTGTTGCAAGCATCATGCCTCATGGTACAGGAAGGCAGAATACATGGGGCCAAGTAATATCTTTTTTGAGAATAACTAACACAGCTGGAAAAGGTATGCAATAATTGAGGCACATTATCCCTTCCTTAGATCTGAAATAGAAGCAGCAAATTTCAAAGCTAATGCAAGTTGAGAACAATTGTTCAGAGTTTAGGTATGTTAATCAGGCCACTTGATATAGAAGATAGTATCTGTGGAGTACACAAGAGATATTAGTAAGGAGAAGGATTATAACGAGGTTATCTTGTGTGACAAAAAAAAAGAGAGACATTCCAAAGTAGAGAGGAAACTCTGCAAGCTCTCTGTACTCAACAGAAGTAGAAAAAAAGTTGCTCCAAAAAGCAATTTATTTCCTTCTAAGGTAGGTGGGATGAATTATTCCCTAGAGGAGCACATCATTACTCCTCTCTCTGCTGACTACAGCGAAACCTTGGGTAACTAGCTGAGAGTTGTCACCTAACTTTTGGAGAAAATTGAAGTTACTCCTCACAAATCCCACTCTTAGTAAGCAATGAGACATAAAGAAGCCACATGTGAATTATAGCAGTAATTAGCATTGTAAAGTTCTGGATTGCTTTAAAAAGCACTGTCATCATACCTTTCGCTAGTGGCTCTACCGTGATAATCTCGCTGCTGTTGCCTCTTCCTGCAGCAGTCACTGCTACCACCCAGACGCTGTACTGGCGATTCCGACTCAGGTTGGGGATTCTGTAGGAAAATGAGTCGGGAGAGGCTTCAAACTCGCTGATTACCTGTGATGGAAGAGATAAATGTTTCCAAACTAAAATAAACAATATTTGGTGAAAATCTGAGCTGAGTGCTACAAAGCCTATTACTTCATGGTAATTGGAATGACTATCAATTGCTTGAAGCAGATGGCAGATGGCAATAAAGAGAGAAGACACAATAAGTTGTTGCAGTCAATTTATATTCAGGGATTTGGGGCCTATATTGTGTTTTCAAATTATTTTTATTTAGGTGAGGATTTTTATGTGTCTGTTTATTTTTACGGGGTTGGATAAGCAATTTAAGTGAATAAATGCATTGTACCATGAATAGTCCTGACAAACCGGTTTTGTTTTAGACTAAACTTTTCCAGTAGAGGATTCCATCCTGCGTCTGCTGTGAAATCTGAAGTTTACTATCTCATTGGTCACCTAGAATCTTTGTGCTGGTACTCCTTATCCCTGGGTTTGGTGGTTTATTCCTTTAGTAGTAGAGTGAAACAAGAAACATTCTGTAATGGACTGTTCAATCTTAGTTTTATCACAAAATAACTTTCATTCAAAGATTTGCAGCAGAAGGTCATTTAGCTACATTAGCAGAGATGTACAAGTACTGGAGAAAATGTCAGTTCAGTCTATTCCTGCACTGTCACCAAAGTGCCTTGTACCCACCAAGTTGCCATGGGTCGTGGCAAAGCTGACCAGCTATTGCTGTTCTGCAGTTATGATTCCTGGGAGATGTTCTGCAATGTGCCTGAAGTGACCTGTGCAAGGCAAGGTGCAGAAAAGTATATGGATTTCTCCATGGGACATAGAGTTTGTGCATTTCAGCATATGCTCCACAGGAAGCTCTACTCCTTTAGCAGAAGAGAAAGGTAACTTCATTCACCCCAAGTAGTGCTGCAATATTCACCGTAGACATTTTTATTTCTGACATGGGTTTTGTGATTCTTGTTTGTGAAAACAGAGGGGTTTCTAGCCATCAGAAGATTAAGTGAAAAAAGATTCACTTTCCTATGCCATATTAAGCATGGCAATAGCTATATAACACCAGGCTAAAAATAATTAGAATGTTAATGACATGGAGAAGAAATTTTCACTAGGAATCTGCATTAAAAATAATGCATCGACGTAATCTAAACTTGATTCAGACTGACAGAAGGTGTGCACAAAATGTCTTTGATATACAAATATCTGCTGGTGGTAAAGGCTAATTTCAACTGATTAGCATTTCAAAAGTAGTTTGACCTGAAAGTACTGGAATACATAGTCCTTCAAAGTGCATTCTAAAGAAATAAAATATTTTCCTGAGGTATTGTTAAACACCTCTCCAGTGTGAAATGGTAGCCAGTTTCAGCTAATGAAAGGGTCACCATGTTCTTGAGCTGGCATCTCCTTTGGCCAGGGGAGGGTGGAATTCATCTTACTTCCTTTTGAAATCTGTAGTGATTTATGCCAGCCTAAAGCTTCACTCCTTTCAGAGACATAAAAACATCCACTTCTAAGTCAGGGTTCTTCTGGCTTATTTGGGACACATACATTGCAGTGGGATGAATCATGACCTAGACACACTTTTTGTCCCCCATCAACTCTAGAAGTGTAAACATAACTAGCTTGGGGACAGTTGTCTGTGTTGAATACAGCCAACATAAGATGAAAAACACTCCATAGAGATAATGTGTTTATTAGAATACTTAAAATCCTGGCTTTTACACAAATGTGTGCCTCTATTTATTTCTGCAAGAACACAACCTGTTTCTTCCATAGAGACTAACTTTTCTGGGGAAATTGGTTTGCTCCAACTCTCAGTTACCTATGCCCAACAGAAGTCCAAACAAGGACCTCACCATACTTTCTAGCCAATCTCATTTCTCCTGTCAAAATGCCAAGTCAGTTTGTCCCATTTAGTAAGCATTTGCCTGGGTTTCCACTTCTGATATGAAGAGGTCAGTGCAGGCAGACACTTCTATTATTATGTGAAATAGTACAGCAGGTTTTGAAAATCATCTGGCTTGACATTTACATGAGAATATTGGACAAATGCCCGTGGCTTGACTGGTTGGATCTTTGTGAGGTCATACATAAAAATTAATGTATTGATCTTGGCAGAGGAAGCTGAGTTTTAATATTCATGAGGCAGCATTTCCTAGGATTAATTTGAAAGTCAAACAGGCTAGGCTAAGTCTGGTACTCAGACTCCACTCATTAACGCAGACATCTAGCAGAAGCTATTTCTAAAATACTTAGTAAGATGGAACATGAATACAGCATTTAGGAACAGTAAACCATTAAAGACCTCCTTATTGCTAAAATTTCATTCCAGTGAGCATCAGTTCAGTTACATTTACATTGTCTTTTCCTTGATGCCCATGATTTATGAAAGGGGCATATGGCTGACTTAGCAAGCCAGTCCTAATACTGCAGATTTCCTGCTTGAACTGCCTCGCTGTCAAGCTTCTCTCTGTCCTGTCATGGTAGAAGCTAGGACAGACAGACATGTACCCTGTATACAGTTTCTAAACACAGCTCGGAGCAGACTGGTTTGACATTTTAGGTGTAGGATAACGAGAGATGCTAAGTGGAAAAGGAAAACCTTGAAACTACAGCACTGTGACTAAGCTCTCCTGCTCTGAGGCCTGAAGTAACAGTGAAAACCGAAAAAAAACAACAAAATTTCTCTGGTTATAATATGGCCAGCTAGAAGAGAAGGTAGAATTGTCTCAAAGCAGAGGAGTTCACTTTCCCTGGAGCTGCAAAAGCAGAAGAATCATAGAATTAGCTTCTCTATTGCATTTTTAAATGCCTTGTCTTTATTTCCTTTCTTTCTCCTCCACAGAATCAGCATCATTCATACATTTGCAACTGCAGCTCTTTCAAATATAAATTCAATTATTCATGGAACTAATTTATTAATTGAATTTAGAAAATAAATCTTCACTAAATAAGTAATTCTTATTTTCTTAAAACAAACTGCTAATGCAAAAGATCTTGGTTTCTAACTGATTAACATACACCTTCTGTTTCCTCAGCTAACATTCCCTGTTAAATACTTGGAGATGCTCCAGTGACAAAAAATCAATTTTACTTTTAACTTTTCCCTGTCATTTCAATTAGATTAGCATGCCAGAGACTTTCATTACACGAGAAAAAAAAAAATAGAGCTTTGTCAGCAAAGAGAAGATTAAACAATTGAAGTACGAAATTTTTTAAAGGAATGTCACCTTGTCACATATTGGCCTTTGTATGTACCAGTGTCTAACATTTACTGCTGTGTTATCCCAAAAGCAATAACATGCTTGCTCAAGGGATTTTTTTTAGCTGCTTTTTTAAAATTTAGCTTGTAGATTATGGGTTAATTTTTCTTTTCCTATGGCTTCAGTTCAATGTCTAAGAAGCACAGTCAGGGCCCAAAATCTAAAAGTCCAGCAAAGGCTGTGCAGAATAAAATGAAATCAAAGTCCTTTATCAGAGTGCAGTAAATCTATATCTCAGACCAGGAAACAGCAAGAGATCCTGAGGAACAGACAGTGCAGGTAGCGTGGTTTCATTCTGATGTAATTTCACTTGTTCTGCTGTTCATTGCTTTGTATGCTTTGAAACAGTATGCCACCTCCTGGCACTTCTTACTCCTTTAGAAAACAAATAAATAGGCAATGTGCATAAAAGCGGACTGTTTGTTGTTTGTTTTTTTTTTTAACCAAGGCTGGAAAATCTTCAAAACAGTGTATTAGAAAAGTACGTTTTGTAACAGTTTTCAAGAAAACAGGGAGTTTCCTTTGCCAACTTTTATGCCATGGAGCAGAACTCAAGAAAGCCATGAAGGAATAAAGGTAATAGGCAGAATTTACTGTGAACTGGAAGATTTTTGAGGCAAACAAAGGCTGTATCTTGTCTACAACCATGCCAATGCAATTTCTGAAGTAAGACAGGTGCACTGAATATCTCTGTTCTTTGCAAGTTGTGAGGAAATGAGGAAGTGATCTGTGAAAGCCATGTGGAGACTTAACGGACAAGAGTGAAAAGTAAGAAAAGCAGATTTGCAGTGTGATTTGTGAAGCAAGAGAGCACATAAGTTGCCTTACCATGAAAATTACAAATACATATTTCTACTACCTAGAATGGCCTGTGTGCTTTCTCTATGAATTTGAGCATAAAATATGAATATAGAATCATATCTGGAAGGAACTTCAGACTTCACCCAAGTCTATCCTCCCTCTCTAAGCCAAATTTTACCACAGTTGCACAATTTCAGACAAGAGTTTGTCCAACCTGATTATGGACGAGAAGCTGGACATGAGCCAGCAGTGTGCGCTGGCGGCCCGCAGGGCCAACTATGTTCAGGGCTGCATTAAAAGAGGAGTGGCCAGCAGGGAGAGGGAGGTGGTGGTCCCCCTCTACTCGGCTCTTGTGAGGCCCCATCTGGAGTAGTGCGTCCAGGCCTGGGGCCCCCAGCACAAGAAGGACGTGGAGCTCTTGGAAAGAGTTCAGAGGAGGGCAGCCAAGATGATCAGAGGGCTGGAGCACCTCTCCTGTGAGGAAAGGTTGAGGGAACTGGGTTGTTTAGTTTGGAGAAGAGAAGGCTCCGGGGAGACCTCACTGTGGCCTTCCAATACTTGAAGGGAGCGTAGAAACAGGAGGGGGATCGATTGCTTGTGAGGGTAGATAGCGCTAGGACAAGGGGGAATGGTTTTAAGCTGAGACAGGGGAGATTTAGGTTAGATATTAGAAGGAAGTTTTTCACACAGAGGGTGGTGACGCGCTGGAACAGGTTGCCCAGGGAGGTTGTGGATGCCCCGTCCCTGGAGGCATTCTAGGCCAGACTGGACGTGGCTCTGGGCAGCCTGGTCTAGTGGCTGGCGACCCTGCACTTAGCGGGGGGGTTGAGACTCGATGATCCTTGAGGTCCTTTTCAACCCAGGCCATTCTATGATTCTATGATTATGAATATCTACAACTCCCTAAACTGCATGAGCTATCCCAGTGCTTAACTTATTAGAAAGTTTTCTTATAATCTAGCTTGAGTTTTCTGCTGCAGTTTAAGCCCCTATCTTCTTTTCCAGTCTATTAGGAACACAGAGAATAGTTTATAACCTTCACCTTTCCACCAGTCTTTAATCTGTGCAAGATTTATCACTCCTTTCCTCACCAGAACACTTATATTTTTACGGCTTAATAACGCCAATGCTTTCAACATTTCCAAGAAATCAAATTTTTTCTAATAACATGTCATTATAATTTGTACTGTCTACCATTGGTCCACAGCCTTCTCCAATACAGTTTCTAAATCTGTACTCAACAATGTGTGGCATTTGGCTTTTCACAACACGACTATAACAGTAGCTAAAGTTCATCTTCTGATACAAAATGACCTCAAAATCCTCTTGTGAAGAATCTAACCAATTGCTTTCTGCCCACTACCGTTTTATTCATAGGACCCACTTATTTGCACTACTACCTATGCTATATTTTATCTATTTTTTCCCCAGACCAATTTCCTCATTTATCAAGATTATTTTGAATTTTACTTCTGTCTCTTGTGTACTTGCAATCCCTCCCAGTCTTGTAAGTCCTGCAAATTTTATAGGAACACGCAGTATTTCATTATCTGGATTATTAACAAAATCACTGAACAAAAATGGACTTCAGAGATACCTACACTGCTCTCTCCTATCCTCAGTATGGAACAACTGGTTTCATCACCTCCCATACAGCAGTGATCATTCTTATTTATGTCTTTAGCTGTCCCTGAAACTGTTTGCCTGATCAGGTTTATTTCAAAAAACATGCTCCCCATGGACTTATCTTCATTTCCAAATGGGAGAGAGCCAGGAAGTGTGCTGAGCACCTCAACCCCAATGGTCCACACTGCTTTTCAATGTGACCTCTGGCAGCGAAATCACTGCTGTAATTAAAGTAAATTTTTAGTTCTACAAGGTCAAAACACAGAGACCTCTATCTTTTTGCACAACACCATCATGGAATTGTCTGCCCTGCTCTACCTCAGATGTTCATTGCTCCCGGAAACGATGTTTTCGAGTCTCTTTGATTGATAAGTTATCTAGTAAAGGGGGCAAAACCAAACAGTTTTTACACAGAAGTGAATTGGTTTAACATGAAATTCATACATTACTGTATATACAAAGATTCAGGTTCTATGTCTCTGAGCAAAGTAGACTTGTGAGTGTGCCCTTGGTGAACTCCCTAAAGATGTGAAACTCTGCACGTTGATTTTTTCTTGGTGCTATGACAACAAATCTGCTGACTTTTGCCTTGCATCCTTTCACAGATGGACGGATTGTCAGAGCTGCCAGCAACAGCCAGTCCACAATTTCAGTTAAACTGGACACCGCTTTGGCCATATAATGGTTTCTGCATGGTTCTTGCTATTTGGCTCAAGTTTTGAAACATGAAACGTGACATCTGTTTCTCACTCAGTGTTACTGAAGCTAACTGTTGTAAACAAAAGCTGTGTGCAAAACAGAATACAGCTTCTGTGTAATTTTTTTTTTCTTTTCTTAAATTCTGAACTGAAATGTTGGAAAATGCAGGACAGAGACTTTGGAAACAGCAGAGGAGCTAGGCCTGTAAGACAGCCCACTGCCCAGACCTTCATGTAGCTCATGTCAGGAATTAAATTGCTTGGGTACAATCACATGCTTGACCCTCTGCAGTAACCCACAGGAGCCAGTGAGTCCATGTGCCTCCCCCAGGTCATGATCAGGGAAGCAGGCTGTGGTGTTACAGGCAGGTGATCACAGTAAGGGCAGGATACTGACTGCTGGGCTGCCAGCAGTGTTACTGCCGCCTTTGGTGGCCTCAACAGGTCACCAAGTTTGTACAGAGCATTTCAGTCAAATCACCAATTGTGCTGTGCCTTCTGGTCCCAGGTTCTTTGTCCCCTGTACAATACAGAATAGCATAGGATGAATCCATACTTCCTGAAATAAGTTGCAACTGATGCCAAGGCTTTATTGTTAGACTATATTGATACATGTGTAGGTGAGCCTAGGTAGTGAGACCGAGCCAGAGTTTTATGAAAAAAAATCAATATCAAATTTGTTTTAGTAGGGCTTTGCAAGGAGACCTTTTAAAAATTGCATCAAGCAGCACAGCAGCAGAATTAATTTATACTCTGTCACGTCTCTCTTGAGTTCTGCTCTATGGCATAAAATGTAAAGTTGGCAAAGCAGTTAAAAGAATGAATGTGCTATATTTGGGAAGTGGTAACAAATCTGTGAAATAACTATGAAAAAGCTGCAAACAGTACATGTGGTATATTAAAAAGGACATATTTTAAATACTATTCCAAGTAAGTTTTTTAAAATAACTCCACAAAATATAGAATAGCTCTATGCTATATAAAGAACAAGAGTTAATAAGCATAAATATCTTCATGCTGTGAAAAGTACTGTACAGGCACAGTGATAAATACTGTTGGTAGAACATAAATCAATGAACATGCATTTTAAATTCAACCTCACAGACTCTGTTGACTCTAAATAAACTTCCATTCAAAATAACTTTATCTGCTTAGCCCTCTTCTGAGAGTTACCTTTCCCTCTCTTTTAGAGACTTCCAGCATACATTTAACTACCAAAGACTTTACGGGATAACAGATCACTTCCTGCTTATAATTATTTTTGCAATGCTTTACATGAGTTTTATTTGTATTTTTAAAAATGAAGAGAAACCGTTTCAACAGCTCTGCATCCTATTTGTGCTGGGGGCTCCAGACCTGGATGCAGTAGTCCAGATGAGGGCCTCATGAGGGCAGAGCAGAGGGGGACAATCACCTGCTGGATGGGCAACAAAATTAGAAGAAAGCAGGAGATTTCTGGGGAGTACTGAAAACCTTTTCTTTTGCAGATGATCTGCAAACTGACTCCGCAGAACTTGTTGCCCACAGATAAGGAAGAACTGACTGAAGATATGAAGGTCTACAACCACTTTGGCCGAGGCAACCAAGAGGCTAGATTTTAAGATTCTGAGAGGAATGATCCCATGAGACACTGCCCTGGAGAATAAAGGGTCTCAGGACATCTGGCTAATCTCCACGTACAACCTACTCCAAACACAAGAATGATCTTTTGCAATGTATGGAAAGTTGAGTACGATTGGCAGAACCAGACTGAACTCAAACACAAAAATGAACTATACAAGAAGGTGAATGCTGGGACAGGGTACTTGGGAAGAAGATGGACGCTATCTGTGTTTGTAGGGATAGGGTTAGAAAAGGAAAAGCTCTGCATAAAAGGTGGTCTGCTGTTAGCAACTCTGCACTTATAAGAGAATAGGTCAATTGATCCAGGTCAGTGATCCTTCCCCTCCACTCCACGCTTTACACTTTTGAGACCGCATTTAAGTACGGTGTCCTGTTTTGGGACTCCAGGAAAAAGAAGACATGAACAAAATGGAGCAAGTACAAGACAGGGTTGTCATGGAATGGTCAGGAGTCTCAAGCACAGGACAGAAATACAGTGACAAGCTGTGCCAGCTGGGTCTGTCAGCCTTAAGAAGAGAAGGACCAGGAAGGACTTTATTGCTGCCTACCTGTACTTGATTAGATGCTAGAGCCAAGCTATTCTTGAAGCTGCATGGTGGAAAAGAACTTCAGCATGGGAAATGCCCCTGAGCAATCTGATGTGATTAAACTTGCTTTCAGAAGAGTGCTGGACTAGGTGAACCTCAGTAGTATCTTCCAGTCAAAATTATTCTACTATTCTATGAAAGTTTAAAAATGGTAATCCAGTTCAATAGAAAAGACATATAACAAAACAACTGAAACCAAATTCTGACAGAGGCAATGTGCAGTTCTCAGAATAAGAAGTGCATTAAAATGTCACCAGGATGTTTTCTCAGACAGCAAAAAAGACTCCAATAATACTCCTATGGCATTTTAAGCCATTGGTAGAATTGTATGTCTTTCATATCTGAACACTTTCTATGCACAGTTGTCTAAACAAGCTCTGCTTTTAGCTTTGACCATCAGGAAATCAGAGAGCAATAGCAAGGATATCTTACTCCGTATCTTAATATGAGTGGAATGAAGACAGTACCCAGAAAAAGAAAATCACTGGGAAAGAGAACAGTCTCCATTTATTACTCTTTTGTAGTGCAGTTCTACTTACATGACTCCTTTCCATTAATCTCCAGGCGTCACACAGAGAAAGCAGAAGACTGATGCACAATTTAATGACCTGCTTCATCAGAAGCAGCATGGTAAGCACATCTACTGTGTTTGTTCCTATGTGTGAACAGCTGACCAATGGATCACTGCTTGTCTAATGCCTCCCCCTCAGCAAAACCCCAATAATGACAGCACTTTTCTAATCAAGGAAGAAAAAGAGATTTTAATATGCATTTCTGATTGAGTGATGCCATAGTGTTTGTTGGTACTCAAATTATAGAGTTGGTCTATATTTACTCAGGTCTTAACCTCTCGCTGCTTTCCCTATCAGTCATAATGCTTTCTCAGCCCTTCCAATAGCAGGCAACCACTGTTCTCCTACCTTCAGCACACACAATGTTTCTTTCTATGCTGCTTTTTAACTGACCTGAGATAGCAGTTTCCAGGCTGGCAAGCCATTGGATGCTTTGTGTCATAGCAATCTTCTCTAAACCTTTTCTGTCTTCTAAATTTTATTTAATCTAATCTCACTAATTTCTCCTTATATATAGTGTACTATATCAGGCCTGGAGAGAGTGATCATCGTGATACAGGTATGCTCAGGATAAGAACATCTGGATGGAATGTGGCCAACATGGTAGCATGAGAAGACAGCTCCTGAGAGGAGCTGAACATAGGCTTTGGAAGAAGTGAGTTAAAGGTACTGTAAGAAACTAGGCTAAGAGTTGACACAGACGATAACCATTTTAACCTAAATTCTGGTATGTTTTGTTGAATTTGAAGAATGAAAAACCTATTAAGTCACTCTATTCAGGCCAGGACTTGATAGAGAAATCTAATTCAACTAGCACTTAGGGCTAGCTGTCAGCTTGTAAATTAATGCATAAGTACTCATACATTTGTATTTTTCTATATTTCCAGAATAAAAAAGTTCTCCATGATAATGCCTATACAATAATATAGACAACATAATTAAACCATTGGATCCTCGTTTGCCCTTTATCTTGCCTACAGAATAGACTGCAGCAGAGAATTATTTCTAATTTTCACACATTAATCATATTTTCTGTTTGAATCATCCCAGGCAGATACTGTAATTGGGATTCAAAGTAATTAAACAGAAAATGCATCCTTCTGTACAGGGGCATCAGTTTTAGCAGCTTCTGCTCTTGCAAACCAAACTGAACTGCGCAAGAGTCTGCAAATCCTCATCTGAGAGTAATTCAGTGTCATATGAGAGTTGTGCTTTGTAGTAAAAATGTGCACAGTATGATCAACACAGTTAAATTTTGGTTAACTTTCCTTTCGGTGACTTAAATATCAAAGCAGCATTGTTATGTAAAGGAATTTCAACCATTCCGTTAGTCTAAAAACCTTGTCTGAAGTGTACTGTACTGAATTCTCAGTATCCACAAACTGTTCATAAAATGTACTCCATAATGAAGATAACTTCCTCATAAGTTTCCCTTTGCTGTTGACCTTTTCTCGTTCACTTCACTTATGCTTAAAAACTGAGTTTACCTTTCTCTTCAAATGGGAGATATTTAGCAAAGTTATTTTGCAACAAGGGTTTGGAGAAAGGTCTTGAAGGTTTGAAGGAAATAGTCTTTTAAGGAAATATAACCTCACACATCCACTGCAGCACTTACAGCTTATGGTGGCAGAAGAACTGATAAAGAAAGAGGTCTTCTATTTATTCCCCTCCACAACTTTATGTAAGAACATTTTCTCTGTCAACGACTTGTTTCTGTCAACAATGAATCATACACGAACTTCCTTGGCATGTACAGACCATACCTGCCAAGGAGTGCTAGCATTTAAACACCTCTGCAGCAGGCTTGTTCCACTGCAAAGCTAGCTCTAAATAAAATAACTTATTTTACAATCATTTATTAGGAGTAAGATAACAAAGCACTTTGTTAGAAATGAAGTTGTGGGGTCTTATATTAAATGTGTTCTGCAGTCTTGCACTTATATAGAGATGTCCAACCCAGCCTCTGGAAATAGACAACAGTTATGATCATTGCCTTGCTCAAAACACAGAACTGACACAGAAGATGAGCTCTGTAAGCCACCATTTATGCTGATCTGCAAAACAGTACTAAGAAGTGATACAGGGACTGTCCTCACAGATATATCTTTATATGCACACACACACATGCACACACAACCCTTTATGCACAGAGATAGTAATAGGATAACTATATATGTACCTATCAGTAATTAATAAACACCACCAATCACTTCTATTGTGGACTACAGTATACACTGATACCCTCATCATCCCATCATGAATATCACAAAAATAGCAGTAAAATTCAGTACAAGCTAAGACCGGGGAAAAAAATGGTAAGTATTCCTGTCATCATTCATCACATTATTTTGTTCTGAGCTACTCCAATATTACCCATAAAATAAGCAATCATGAAAAGGCAAGACAGAACAGCAAATTGGATAAAAAATGTGTAGCAGAGGATGTTTATTTTCCTGATGATATAAACATACAAAAAAATATTGCTAGCAAAGAAGCCTCGGGAAGAAACACTGCAGCATTTGAGTGTAGTAAGTGGCTAGCAAAGCCAGCAGCACCACCTGGTGTTCCTTCCAGCCCTTGATAAGCGCTTGCTCCCTGCTCTGATCAGACCCCAACATGATGGAAAAAATCCTGGTCAGTTTACACTTGAAGTGTATGGTCAAGAGATTTCTTTGCGTGGCTACAATTATTAAATTAATAGAGTTAGGAACCAGCAGTCCCGAAGCATAAATGAAGCACCAATCTCCAGCCCTTAGCTTCAGAAGTGACCATCAGTAAGACCTGCGTACAGCAGGATGTGAGTTCTACCTTAGCCATCAGTGGACACATAGTTTTGTCTCATCTCCCCTCAAATACTTGCAGAATTAGTTCACTTGCTAGGTAAAAGGTACAATTCTCCCTTTTACTTAAAGGTAGCTGGGTTCTTTTGTGAATCACAGAGAGAAAAAAATAATCAATTCGGTTTTTCTCATTGCATTCTCAGAAAGTAATAGCATGTAAACCCAGAATGAACAAATACTCCTGGCACAAATCAGCTTATTCACAAGCAAATATATTTGTTCATAAGTTGTTATGCTCTTTCACACAAGAATACTCAGGCCAAAAAGGGAAGCAAGATGAAAATACAACTCAGATTGGGCAATTAGGTGCATAAATACACATTTCCAGCTATGATAGGGCTCTACACGGCTTGCTGCTGATCTGGTTTTGGAACATTTTCTAAGTCACTGCTCTGCAATATATTTTGAGTACTGCAAAACGTAAATAGGTGTGAAAAAACAAAACCAGCCCTCAATCACTCCCTTAGCCCCAGAATCCCTCTTTAATCTTTGTTAAAGGAAACAAAACAAACAAACGAAGAGCAGCACTGAGCATCTGCCAACACACAGTTTTAGCTCTGCAGATCAGTGTGGCCCTTCTGCGGTTGTGCTGTGGGACTCACCGTGGGGTAGGGGTGCGAGCAGAACACGGTGTATTTCCGGATGATGCCGTTGAGCTTGAGGGGAGGGAGCCAGGACACGAAGACAGTGGAGGCTGAAGATGCAGCTGCTTTAACGCCAGCAGGAGGGCCTGGAACTGGAGAGAAAAGCTGCATTAAGGGCAGCCCTATGGAGCATGTCGCTTTGGTAACCATGACCCTGCAGATCAATGCAGACAGCCTGTATAATGGAGCAGCCTCCATGCTGGGGGAGAAAACTTGAAGGTGTGGTCACGTCTCTAGGGAGGGAAGCCTCAATAGGCTTCAAAAGGACCCAAAATAGCACTGTCACTGCTCGTTAAACTTCTGTGAAGCACCATTGCCACCCTGCATACATGAAACTTTGTGTGCTTACAGCCTGGAAGGCCAACAACAGTATCCTGCATCACAAGAGGGGTGGCCAGCAGGGAGAGGGAGGTGATTGTCCCACTCTGCTCTGCCCTCATGATGCCCCACCTGGAGTACTGCCTCCAAGCCTGGGGCCCCCAGCACAAGAAGGAGTATAGCTGTTGGAGTGGGTTCAGAGGAGCACACAAAAATGATCAGAGGGTTGGAGCACCTCTCCTATGAAGAAAGGCTGAGGGAGCTGGGGAGCTTATAAACAGGAGGGAGACCGATTTTTTACACAGGCAGATAGTGATAGGTACAGAGGAAATGGCTTTAAAAGGGGAAATGGCTTTAAACTAGAAGAGGAGAGATTTAGATTAGATGTCAGGGGGAAATTCTTTACCCTCTGGGTGGTGAGGCCCTGGCAGAGGCTGCCCAGAGAAGCCGTGGTGCCCCATCCCTGGAGGCGCTCAAGGCCAGGTTGGATGGGGCCCTTGGCAGCCTGAGCTGGTGGGGGGGGGGCAGCCCCGCCCATGGTAGGTATTGGGGCTGGGTGTATGATTCTATAATAACTATATGATTCTATAATAACTATAATAACTACCTTGGCTGCAGCCAGTGATAACTGCCAAACAACATATTACTGCAAATGTTAGCTCAGTTTTGAAGACATAACTCATGCCAAATGATTATTCACTGTATAAATAATATGTACTTGAAGAGTTTAATGGCTACACACAGTAGAGCTGTGAATTTAATGAAGTGGAGAGCAAATGAGCTCCAGCACTGCACAATTAGCGCTGCCTGACGAGACCCAGGCACACCTAGTCGTATGATGTGTCAGCAGCCTCCTACCGCTAGACTTGCCCTCAGCAGCTCTGACCTGTATCTGGCACTGCACTACATGCACACATGTATTTTTCTAATTAGCTATCTGTGTAAGCTATTGAAAACTGTTCAAGGTAAAAAAAAAAAGGAAAAAAATGCTTTTCTCAAAATGAATGCAAAACAGTCTGGGAAATGAAAAAATCTTGATACATAATCTTAACTCTCTGCATACTTGTACTTGGAGAAAGACTTCAAATTCACATGCATGTTATTTTTCAAGATCATATTACACTGCATAATATTCTCTAGCTTTGCAATTGCTCCTATACTAACGTGGAAAAAAAACTTCCTGTGTGCTAGAATATCTATAAAGTATCACATACATGTAATTTTGTTCTTAACCGAAGTAGCAAGGGTAGAATAAAGTTTCCTGGAAAAAAAAAGTTTGAACAGGAAAATATTTAAAAATAGCATTAAATCCATCAAAATAAATAATTTACAAGATATTTTTAATATTGCATGTATAGAATACTCATGTTAAATTATTAAAATCGGTATGTTATATTGGAAATAACTGCATGGGTTATTAAAGATGAAACAACACATTTTGATTGATTCTGTTTTCTGTGGAAATTTTGGATCGCGAGGTATTTCATATTTTTTGTCTAATTTCAAATAAAACCATCAATATACTAGAATTTACAGTAAAATAACAGTTCCAGAGCTTGATCAGTTTTCTTTACATTAACAGAAAACATTTGTTGTGTACTACAGATGGACAAAACCTTTCCCAGCAAGTAGATTTTCATAGATGGACCCTTAATCTTGGCTGTCCCACATTTAAATAAATACAAAAATTTGCTTATAAAGAGAAGTCAGACTGCCTGAAGCCTAAATTTGTTCAGCTTTTTAGATAACTACTTCAGATTTTTAAAAGCATATGAAGAAACCTTCAATTTTATGTCTATACTGGTACAAATGGAAGATGCAACAAAACTGATAGATAAGCACCACTCAGTACAAAATTTCTGAATATGCCCTTTCTATTTATAATTTATTGAGAAAGCCAATAAGGCATCAAGTGAGAATGTCACAATTATAACTGCATGCAAACCCAGCCATTTGCTGCAAAGGGGCTAATTCGGTTAGCAGTTCTATCCAAGACAGAGTAAATATTGATGCTTGACAGCATTCAACTTGTTATTTATACCCAGCTCATTAGAAATGCTATTTGCTCCTGCTGCTGAAGAGTGAAAGCTAGCTCTCCAGGGTAATTAATTAACCCACAGGGGGATTCCTTTACAGTTAGTAATGTTTTCTGGAAATCACTGCAAATAGATGTATGAGGTTAAAGTAATTTATTGTTAAATTAGGGTGTGATCTATAGGGACACATACAGATGGTAATTGGTCATAGCTGTCAACTGCTTGGAATTCATCTCACATTTTCTAGTCAATGGGCATATGTGGAAAACATGACTTGTCATTGGACAGTATTTCCGCTTGGTATGCAGACCAGTAGAATGGAAGGCTAAAAAGAACTCAAGAAGTCATACAGTCAAATTTCTGAATGTTTTCTAATCTAAGGGCCCTTCCACCTTCTTGGACCAGAGGCTGGAATCAGGTAACAGTTTTGGCAGCACTGCCAAAATTATTTCAAATGCTCAATTATTAATCCTCTTCTTTTTACAATGCTTTTCTTTGCCAGGTTGTGTGTGTGGAAATGACAGTGTGTGGGGTGGCACATACATTCCCTCAGCGAGAATCTTGCAGGATTTCATTTGATTCAGGTCCTTTCCCACCCAAGCCATTCTATGATACCTTAAAGACCACCACTGACCTCTGCCCAGAGGATAAAGTCATTGGTCATGCTCATTCACTAGACTAAACAAGATTATTATGAGTTAATGCAGTATTAGCTAAAACATTTGTTTCTAAACATGGGTTCCTTTCATATCTGAAGAAGTTGTGCAGGAGGAATGTGGTGTCTACTGCATCTTGGTAAGAAAAGATACATCCTGTTATGCTAACTTAAGGTATTTCTCTTGTTGCCATTGCATCCTATAGCTTTGCTACCTTCAGCCATGCTGAGATACCAGCACCAAGAGATGTCCATGGATCTTTATTTGGAACACTGATTCCCACAGATCCAGCAAAGACAAGCTAAATGTGTGCTATAACATAGACTTTTTCCTTTGGTAACCAGGTGTAAAACTGTGCTAAGCAGCTGAAGGAAAAACAAGGCAGAGCACAGAGAAGCAGAGAACTGCTTCCAGCTGACTCTGCCAGCTTCCAGGGAGTAGATGTGGCATTTGATTTAAAATCAAAGATAGCCTCATGCTCCAGCTAACAAGGCTTTTTGAGACACAGAAATAGCATGCAGCTTTCATGTAGATGAGAACAATTTGTATTCTTGACACTGCAAGTGAAATGCAAACACAGAGAAAGCAATTATCCTGACATGACTAGTCCGGGGAACTGCATTTAGATGTGCAGGATAATGGGGAGGAGCACCAGGAACTTTCTCATTCCCTTTTTCATAAGCAGTTAGATTATCACCATTTTTCTTCACAGTTCTGAATAGCAGGGAGGCAAGTGCTGTGCATTTAGCAGTAATATAGTCATTACATCAGAAAAATGAACCCGGCTCCCTAAGAGGTTTCTAATTCCACACCACACAAGACTGTCCTAAGAACTGTTACATTTATGAAAAACAAACCAAATAAAATCCTGACTACTTCCAGTAGTCTTCCATCTCAATTTACGGTAGCTGAAACACATTCACAGATGTTGTCCAAACCTCCTTCCCTCTGAACTGGCCTCTATTAATTAGATCATTCCCACCGAATTTGGACAGTTCCACAGGAGGAGCATTTAATATTCTCTACCTTCTTTTATTAGTCAAAAAGATAAAATCAGAGACCTCTGAAAATAACTAAATAAAATAAAATAAATACGGGTACATTATTGGCAAAGTTCCAACATGGTGCCCAGGCATAAGCCACATAAGCCTCATCAGGACAGAGGTGAAGTACACATCCACCCCTATCACCAGTGGGTAGAGACTATGCAGAGCTTAGCAATGAGCATGCTCTGGTTGGATTTCTGCTCATTCCATTAAGAAAAAATATGAAGCTTCATCAGATGATATCTGTACATCCACCCTTGTCACACCAATCACCAAGAATACAGCATTCAGAGAGAGAGAGGAGAGGGGGGAAATCTCGTTGGATTCAGGCAGAATTGAGCCGTGGTTACATAAAGGGATTTACTGTTACTCCTCCCCATGGAACAGGCTCCCCAGAGGAGCAGTGGGCATGGCCCCAAGCTGACAGAGTTCAAGAAGTATCCAGACAACACTCTCAGACATATGGTCTGATTTTTGGGTGGTCCTGTGTGGAGCTGAGTTGGATTTGATGATTCTTGTGGGTCCATTCCAATGCAGGAGATTCTATGATTCCTCTTTCCTCCTACATCACATAAACCCCAGAAGCAACCTCTGCTGGGCACCAAGTGACAAGCAGTCATTCTGGGCCTAATTGCCAACTGCAGGAACCTTTCCCTGGGAGGGCACCCTGGGAGCTGTGTCCTCTGCTTATCCCTTCCACCCAAGGTTGGAGGTGCTTCAGTCTGGTGAGGTGCTGGGTGGTGCATCCAGCTTATAAGGAGAGCAAACTCGTTTTCTTGAATATGGTTTTGTAATATCATATTTGCAACACAGCAACAGAGAGAAAATTCACTGTTCCCCATTGCTACTGAGTAGGGTAGCTTTTGAGGCCATGCTTTGAACAGTGTGAGGAAGATAACTGGAAGAAATACTGCAATTTAAAATGATGTAATAAAATAAGTCCTCAGGTGAAGAAGATAATCAGCTTGTAAAAAACTCTGTGCAAAGTAGAAAGGACAAGGGACAAAAACATAATCAATTCTTAAAAAATGGGCATTTCTGCTTCACTTCTATTTCTGCCAAGGGGAACTTCAAGAGAAAATGACACCACCACCACCACCAAAAATGAGACAAAAGCCAAAATATGATCACATTGAGAGGATAGCTCATTTCCTACTATTTGCTAGAACTATTCCCATTTCATAAGCTGATCAGCAGTGGTGTCTGACCCCTGGTGTCTGAAATAAGTATAAAATGTTACAAGAAATCGAAGCTTCAATTCATTTCATTCAGGCTGACTGCTTTACTTCCTGGGATACTCATATTTTGCCACATTGGAGATTTCAGACCTGCAAAAGAAATTTCGTCCAGATGTCTCTAAACCAAACAGCAACGGAGAAGTGACAGGAGGCCATGATCTGCCTTCAAAAGCAGCAAGGGATCATGCTGCACATTGATTTTACAAAGAAAATTTTCCTCTAATCCAAAAGAAATGAAAAAAAGGAAATGAAATCAATGGTGTGATAAGTTCTTGTAGTAATAATGATATGGAAGGCTTGACAGCCACTTAAAATGTCTCAGATTTACAGATTTTTATTAGAGGAGAGTGGAATATCTTGGGTCACAATTTTAACGAAAGAAGGTCTGGGAGTAGAAATATAAGATTTCTAGATCTAAGCTCTGTTAGGATTCTAATTATTTGTATTCCTCCTGCTGAGATAATGCTCAAAACTAACTTCAGAGTAGAATCTTTTGGATGCACGGAAATTAGCCCTACTGAATAATCCCCTACAGGAGTCTCTTTTCCTTAGAGTATTACAGATGAAATTACCGATCTTCCTGAGTACCAAGGCACTGGATACTTATAGATGGCCATATGAATGCTCTTTTCCATTTAACTTCCATAGCCTTAAGGATGTTTAGATGTGGGACACGGTTTCGGGCTTATTTTCAACAGCAGACCCTTGTGCATTCCACTTTAGACTTTTACTGCTCTTAATAGAAAATTGTGAAGCTGAAGCAAAACATGTAATCACTGCATTTTTTAGCAACACCTTTCAGTTTAGTTTTTCTGGACAAAAGATTTAATGAGTGGAATCACTGTGAGGCAGCACAAAACATCTGAAAAGTTTAGTCATACTGCCTCAGGGTGAATTACTGCTGAACAGCGCCTTGGCTTCATTGCCAGAGGGATTAATGATAAGAGATGAGCCATTGCACAGCAGCCAAACATAGGCAGATGATACGTACTTCCCAGATCTCAGGGCCTGTCTGATCTCAGAGAGAGCAAAAGAGGCACCAAGATTTAGGGAAAAGCAAACTAGGCAGAAGAGAAGTAAGAAAAGGAAAAAAGAAAAAGAAAAAAACAAAAAATTTGGATCTTCTATTATTTCAGGGCTGTTTTAAACTGGAAACAGATAAGAGAAGATGGAAAAGTTCAGGGAACAACAGGCACAGCAATCCTTCCAATAAGAAATACTTTTATAAAACAGCAAGTCATCCGTTAGTCTCCCAGGCCAGAAAGGCAGAGGGAAGTATTCAACATGTTTTTTAGCAATGGAGATTGTATTATCATAGAATCATAGAATAACCCAAGTTAGAAGGGACTCACAAGGATCACCAAGTCCAACACTGGGCTCTACACGGGACCACCCAAAATCAAACCCTATGTCTGAGAGCAGTGTCCAAATGCCCCTTAAACTCCAGCACTCAGCTGCTTCCACTGCCCTGGGCAGCCTGTTCCATGCCCACCGCCCTCTGGTGCAGAACCTTTCCCTAACCCCCAGCTGCCCCTCCCCTGGCACAGCTCCATGCCGCTCCCTCGGGCCCTGTTGCTGTGCAGTGTGAGGAGCTGTAGGCCACCATGAGGCCTCTCTTCAGCCTCCTCTGCTCTGGACTTCAGCCACTAGTCATACACCTTCCCCTCTAAAACCTTCACCATCTTTGTAGCCCTTCATTGGATGTTTCTTAATTGGTCCAGGATATTAAGGGAGACTACGGAGTCCCCATCACTGCAATTTTTTGAGAAAAGCTCAGTAAACATCAGTGATGGGTGCAGTGCTCTTTAGCACAGGGAGGTGGTCTTGGCCCAATGTCAGGAAACTTTCAGGAGCATTAAAACACTCTGTTGTTCCAGATGAGAGATAGAGATACCATAGGCACTAATTCTGTTATCTGTTCAATTCCAAATGCTGGAAGAAGTTCATACAGAGCTCAAATGTTATCCACATTCAAGCAAGTTTTAGTGGCTAATAGTTGCCTTTAATTTTTTAACTCAAAAGGAACCAATACAGGGGCTTCCCAAAAAGCCCTTATGACTTCCCTTGTATTTGTACCTTGAAATGCCAACCCAAGGGCCAGAGGTTATTTCTACTGTTGGGCTTTTTGAGGATTTCTAGAAATGTGTTATCTCAACATTGGTCTCTCTGGCCAATTTGAGATGTAAGGCAGCAGGATCAGCAGGCCAATTTAACACATAAAGCAACACGCTGCAATGCTGTTCAAAGGTGTAGGCCAGTAAGTACATGCTTGCTGTCTGCAGGGGGTCTCTATCATGAGTTATATCTTTGCAAGCTGCCCCTGAACTCCTGAAGCAGAGTAGGGCAACTCCCAAGACTGCCTATGGTTTAAGTCCCAATCTCAAGGCTCTGGAGCGAGAGCTTTTATTTTCAGAGAATATTCTGGGAAAAGTTGCTATGTTGGCATCTACTAAAAAAAAGTAATTTGAAAATGTAGCAGGTGATCTTGCAGTTGTCCATTATTTTCTAGATTTTTCTTCAAGATAAAACCATCTCTCTCCAAGCATTTTTGTTTCAAGAGCATCTGACACAAGATTCTGATGCTCCGAAGTAGTTAACAGACTAGAGTGGGTTCATTGTTTAAGAGAGTGAAGTCTATGTCTGATCAGATTAGCCTTGGCAGTTTCAGACTAGATGCAGTACTCTGAGACAGTTTTATACAGAGCCATTCCTATAAGTTGTCTGAGGATCTCAGTGATGACTGTTTAGTGAGTGCTGGTAATAGGACTACATTAACCAATATTGCCATATGTCTAAATTTCCTCACATTTCTGAGTTTTTTTTATGTTAACACAACTTAGATAAAAAAAAAAGGATTGTATAAAGTATGTTGAAATAGAATAAGGAGAAAATAAGCAAACTGATAACATGATAAAAAAGAAGTCCAGTTTTCATGTGCACCACAGTCCCTGGATACATCTACAACTACAGCCATGTGGCTTTCCAATGGATGTAAATTTTAGAATGAATCCCTTAGTGTTTTGTTGGAAAAATTTCATAACATTCACCAAGTTACTTAATCAATGAACGCTGGCACTTTTGTAGACCTTATTAAAAAAAAAACAATAATAAAAAAGTCAAATATATACAATAAACTGGATGAGTAATAATGAAAAAACTATTCATTAATTTCCTTGAAAAAATTCAGAGGAGAATTTTCCAATCAAACCTATTTAGTTAACTTCATTGCTAGGACAGTGTCAATGTTTATTCCTGCCAAAATATTCTTATCTAATAGTATCCAGATGTTCAAAAGTCTTTACAGAAGTATTCAGCCATCTCAAAGGTTTTTCAAAGCATCTAAACTGGATAAGAAGAAAATTTTAATTTTCAGTATTAGGACTTAAATTTTCCATGCTCTAATCTACGAACAAAGCCAGGCGATTTTTGTTCTCCATTTTGCTTCTGAAAGAAGAGGCGTTTTGAGGAAGTTTTTGTCTTATATTGAAGAAAACCTTCCTAGAGGCTTCTCAGTTACATAAGAACATCCCAGAATAGTCTTTTCTTCTTTCCTCCTTTTCAATTATTTTGAATTAACTCAAAAACTCTCCTATTAGAAAAAATTCTCCTATTAGATCCTGAGGTAAAATAAAACAAAAAAAAACAAAACTAGAGTTAAACCTGTTCAGATCATGAGAATTATCTACAAACTTCTGGATAATCTGACTAGAGTGCTGGAAACAGACTGCTTTCAAAGCTGCGGGTTCACGCTGCTCTCCGTGTGTTGCTAACTCAAGATCTTTATACAGAAATCTCACTCTGACCGTTTGCATATAATATTTGCACTTTTTTAAAAGCTTCAGGCATACAAGCCTCTTGTAGAATGGGAATGGGAATGCTTAACTCCTTACCGTCTTCTTTAGTGCGGGTGAAAATTTGTTCACTTCTCACTCCATCTCCAGCTCGTGTGAAAGCCAACACCTGAATGCTGTAGTTGGTGTATTTTTCCAGACCATCAAGCTCTAGAGATGGCTGTGTAGTAGTGACATTCCTTATTTCTCCTAGCTCTATAGAATAAGAAGGAAATTGAGTTATTGGCAAGGACAATCTTTTCCCAGCTATTGATACCCATTGTGAATATCTTCAAGATTAAAGAATATAACAGAGAAGTAATGCTTTATTATTATAAAATAGCAATGGATTATAAGAAATTAAACTAAAATTCCTTTATATTTGGATTTCTTACAGTTCAAAGCAGACCCATTTTTAGTTTCAAACTCATTTCATTTTTTAAATACAGAGAACAGAATTTAATATTTCTAATAATTATAAAATTTTTCATAAAGAACAGATGACAATAAATTATTTTAAAATATGACCAAGAGCAAAAATGAGCCAATTATTTTCATAAAGGGTTTCCATTTTTGAGAAAAACAGACTAACAGAAAAAAGCCCCTTCATTTTAAAATATGAATCAAGTACTTCTGCAAAGCAGTTGACGGCAGTAATACCAGTTAGTGATAGATTTAAACATAGTAAAATCAGATTTATTTGCAGAAAGATGATGCACTTCATACATATTGTTTTTTCAACAAGCTAAGAACTATAATCCATATGGCAAAAAAAGCTCAGAACATATTTAGGGCATAAAATAAAGCTGAGAAAAAAAGATGAAAATTCAGTTTTAAGCACTGCATCAGCATCATCTTTTTTCATCATGCTGTAAGACATCATGTAGGAGCTTAGACATGCACTGATAATATTCACATAGGAACTGATCCAAATACTATAGTCATCACCGAAAACATTTAGTTTTAAGTCAGTCAGGTCTACATTTTTATGCATGATTTTAATATATTTTTCATTTTTAACTTTAAATATACAAAGGAATCGGTGGCTTATTTCTGTCATTGCCAGAAGTAGCAATAGGCCCCAGAGTTACACTTCTACTCTGAGTTTCCCTTGCCATACTAAAAGAGGTCAGGATTTACAAGATAACTGTATATTAGAGTAAACTGTGATTCTGAAGGATGAATATAAAAGAAGGAAGACAGGTCATTGCCCTAGAACTGCAAAAATTCAGCAGAGCAAATAGGAATAAAGGCATGCACAACTCAAGCCTATTAGTATTTAATATACAAGAAAGGACCGCATCTAGAATTATCAGCATCATGTGATAAACTTCCCTGACTGTGTGAGAGTGTGTGTGTGTGTGTGTGTGTGTGTGTGTGTGTGTGTGTGTGTGTGTGTGTATCTCTGTTCTCTTCTGGTCATTTCACTCATTCTCCACTCAAGAGTTTATTTATTATGTTAACATGCTAATTATGCTAAGAGTACAAAATATAAGCAAAACAGAAGAGGTTGGTATGAAAATATTTCCTTCTTTTGTCTTCAACTGCAATGTTGAAATGTACTCTGACACCAAAATAAAAATAAAAAAAATAGTCAACTAGCTAATTAAGACAACTAAAATAAAGTACAAGGTTACAAAGTACAAGGTTAGGCAGGTGTTTTAAAGTTTATATTATCATACTTTAATAAAGACCTGCTTGGCTATATAAATGAGATGAAATTTGTTTGAGTCATTTTGGGTACTTTGTCAGGTCTACGGAATGTTGCAGTCCCATGGTGGAAGCCTTCCCCAGG
The DNA here is from genome assembly GCF_002078875.1 of Numida meleagris. NCBI lineage: Eukaryota > Metazoa > Chordata > Aves > Galliformes > Numididae > Numida > Numida meleagris. Next base: position 106,347,849 of record NC_034409.1, read on the forward strand.
GGCGTCTCCAGTCAGTTTTGCAATGCCTGCTACTGTGTTAAAGCTCTATAGAAGATAGCTTCCTTCACAAGTAGATGTTTTCTCTAAACCAAAGAGCAAAGGAAGTACAGTGCTTTCACAACAGAGAATAAATAATATAAGTGCTATATATGGCTTGTTACTTAGTGATAGTTTGAATTCTATTACCTCCATCCAAGAGATTGGCCCAGTAGATAACCCTGAATCCTTGCAGAATCCCATTGAGAGTTTCTTTTGCCAGTGTTGACCAAGAAATAGAAATGGTTTCTGGTGATGTGGCAGTGGCTTGCACATTCCCTGGAGGGCAGCTGGGCACTGAAATAAAATATTCACTATTTTTAAGTTGATGAATAGGACTCAGTGTTTACCACATGCACGTATCCAGTTTGAAGAAATGTATACAAAAGAGCACTGTTCCATACTTGTTAGAAGACTTCCCTCTCACTACACTTTCAATCTGCGTTGCTACCCTACCATCCACTATTTAATTGTCAGTTACATACTGTTAAAAGTGCAAACCCTTAATTCTTGCTAGAATCCATGTTTCTGCAAGTGTAGCTCTTGTCCCTGGAATGACTTTTGATATATTCCTTCATCGCTTCCTGACTTGTCTTTTAATAGTGTTTTTTTAATGTTTTTGTGTTAATTGAAATGCGTCCTAGTGATGAAACATACAGAACATGCTTAGGAAACAATTTAAAAATATTTTTAAAACTCTGTCCCAGATTGCCATCTTTCTGAAATATCCTAATAATCTCCTCAAATCAGTATGGTGCAGGAGAAGGAAGCAGCTGCTTGAAAAAATATTGGGAAAATTATTAATAAAATATTTTCACTAACATTTAGAAGAAAAAAAAATCAGTGAGATATAAAGCATTTTTTGTTGGCTATTTAGCTTTAGAGCAATAACTCCAGTATTAGTTTTTGATGTTGCTTTTAAAGCTCATCTTTGAGGGTGATCCAAAACTGAACAGGGACAAATATATATATATATTGCTAAGAGAAGCAGATTTTGAAGATAAAAATATTACACATTATAATACCAAATATATGTATGTGTGAGTATACTGCCTTCTGACATCTTGCAATCCTCTCTCCGGGCCTAGAAACATTCAGAGAAAATGAAAATCACCAGCCTTCCAAGAAGCATATGCCTCAAAGTCTGTAGCTCTCAAGAATTTTCTCAATTTCCCACATATGAAGTCAGATTCTTAGCTGGCACTGACTTCAATACACTGGAAATCTGACTTATGCCATCTATTAGGATTATGTAGAGTTTGCTTTTATACTCCCCTAAAATACTGAGCCTCTTTTTGGGTATGAAATCATTCTCTTTTTCCACTAGAGGACTCCCTCTCATTGTTTGAGAAGTGCATTTTACACAGTTTGAAAAACATATCTAAATTGTTTCTTAGATTAGAAAGCTTATATTTTATCTGAAATAATGATTTTATTTTATTTTTCTCACTAGCCTGGATGTCTTTGAAAAAACACACATCTCTGTTTAGACTGACAAGATAAGAGATTATGTAATACGAGAGCTCCTGGTTTCCCAGCAGTTTAATTTGTAAGCAAAATTAAGCCAACAAAATTAACAGTATCACTTCACCTTTCTGAGTTATATTTAGCATCTCAAAGTGCATAACGAAGCTACGATGAGATCACAAAATTTGCAAATATGTAAACACCAGAGTAATAATCTTCTTAACAAAAGTTATGGTCTCAGTCAATATTATTCACAACAGGATATATCCCATCAGTACAGTTAGCATTTATTTATGTGAGTAATTCCACATCACTTGCAATGATAATTGTACATGGCCATTGGCTTACCTCCTCCTATCCAGTTGTTTACTGTATCTAGCATCTGCAAAGCCTGGTCTTATATTACTCCATCTACAATAATAACTAACTGAACAGCAAATATGCAAGGTAAAAAGAAATAAAGAAATCATAATGTGACTCACAACAGCTGTTTGCCAAGGACCTACCATCCTCAAGAGTAGTGGTGATGATTTCCTGAGAAGAAGGTCCTATTCCAGCCCGGTTACAAGCTTGAACTACCATGCCATATTGGGTGAATTTCTTCAGATTATTCAGGGTATAAACTTCGCTGTCCCCTGTGGTATCAATACTGATAATGTTGAACTGGAAATTGCCACCTGCGCTGTACTCCCGATAACCTATCTGGTATCCACGAATAATTCCATTCTGCAGGTGCTTCTTTGGAGCCTAAACAGGATATGAAAAATTATACGTTAAATGCATATCTCCAAAGTCAAGTTGTTCCCCTAAAAATTTTGCAATACACAAAACGTCAACCTTTTTTTCCTATTGCAAGCAAGTCTATTTCTAAGCAACAATTCAAAACTCCTTCTTCCACATGAAATCAAAACTTTATAGAATTATATATAAATTCAAACATATGTTACTTTAATAGTGCATTCCTGGGCTGAAAGAAAGACCATTAAATGCTTCATATGAGGAAAAATCTGAAAAGGAAATATTTCTTAGATAAAATTTAAGTGTGTAATGTTCTCCTATCAGAAGAATCAAAGTTGTCTTGCTAATAGTATATTTGCAGTACAGGCATACCATTCCCTGCTAATAGTGGTTTTGCCAGAAGCCCCTACCATTCGCTCACTAAATCTTTAGTAGTGCATTTATTGATCTGTTGAAGGCAGTCAGGTAAAGTTTATTGACTTAGACATATTAGGAAATCTTTATGCTGTGCTTTGAAATATGCTTGTGTTCATTCATTGTGTAGTGTAGAAAGATATTAGATAATGAGTGCTGAAGGCAATAATGAATTGGAAAGCAGGGATTTGCATAATGAATAGCTATGAAGACAAGGAGTACGATATCTGGCTTTAAAATATATGGACAGTACAAAAATTGTTGGCCATAATTATGTATGGTCATTCTCAGTTAAAGTACAAGATTCCTTGTATCTTAACTATTGGAAATAATCTCTACACTCTGCAACAAAAATGTCAGTAAAATAAGGATTGGCAACTCAGGGAAAAAGACCATTCTTGACAGAAACACCTTTTATAATTTTATTTAAATAGTAGGACTATTTAAGGACTAACTTCAATATGTGATTATGTTCCTGTCTAATATTCCAATGAATATTAGATGTAATTAGTATAAACATTTTAAGGAACAGTTTATATTCCATGGACAAAAAGTTCTTTCAAATCCATCAGCTTTCTTCCAAATTCACACTGGATACCAACAAGCTCATCTTTTTCACTGACCCATACAAAAGGTCGTGGTGATGCAGCTTATCAGAGAGAAACTTTAGATGAGTTTCACTGGCACAGGCAGCAATTTCTCTTGTTACTATATCCAACTAAATCTACTGAGGAACACTTTCTCAAGACTACTTTTTGTGCCACAGGACTTGTCTGCTTCAGCATGTTTCTCATCCACTGCAACAAAGGCTCACTGGAGCTAATAAAACCAGCACAGAATTTTAATTTCATCCACTACAAACAAATCATTGCTCTGCAAAAATCAGCACCTTCCTCATATTTCAAAGGTATCACTGGATGGATCTGACTGTATTATCTTTCCAGAGGCTTTACATTCTTCCTTCCTGCTGCCTTCAGAAACAAGCAAAATTTCAAGCAAGAATAACATTTCTCCTGTATTACTTCAGTTCTTCTGTTACTGATAAGCTCTCTGCAAACACAGCCGTGTCTGCTCAGATATAGGTGACCAAATCAGAACTTGGCATGCAAAAAACTGCAGTTTCAGGACTTGAACTCCTTCTAAGGAGCGCCACAAGGATAAGAATTGCTTTTTCGGAACGTAACAGAATAATTGTTTCATGTTTGAACATTTCTGTTTTGTTATAAATAAAAAACTTGTTTAGAAATATGTCAGTGCATTGTCAGTCTTGAAAAGAAGAGGCAAAAAGGCCGAGCTAACATAATCTAAACATTTCAAATTGATTAAAGGACAAACAGCTTGGACAATGTAGTGAACAACTCAAATGTCAGAGGGTCAAGAGCTTTTAGACAATGTTGCAGGTCACTGTCCCTTTTTCTGAATGTGCCAAAGTCTGGAGACACCAGTTTAATTATTCCAGGATATCATTTCTCTCTATTAATGTTAGATTCCATCACAACTTGGCAAATTCTCATCAGTTTGCAAAGAATTTATTGTCTCTAATATTAGCAGGAGTCCAGTTGTGGTCTCAAGGTCTAAACTGTCTCAAGAGTTAGAGGCCACAAATGGAATACTCTCACGCATTACCATAGGAGATTTCTCAACAAAAGCCATTGCCACAAACACACAGAACTGGCATGCAACACCCATAAAAATATGCACCATATAATGAAGAATATTTGTTCTGTGAATGGCACCCACTACTTACTACCACATATAGTACACATTAAAATACTGTGTATACATACACCATATGCATGTAAGGCATGCATTGTATACCAAGAAAAGTGAATGTACACCTTTTACACAATAAAGAATTTTACAACACATATGCACATATCATACTGTAAAACAGATGGAACACAGTGATAAAATTGAATCATTTATTTACTCTGCATTGAAATGTTCTCAGAGCAGGATTAGAGCCAGAATAGCCTTTTCACTGGGAATTCTGTAGTTATATACTTTCTGATTTTGAATTGGAATAAAACAGTGAATTTTGAATTTTTCATGACACATCTTTATAATTGTTTTAGAACAGAGGCTTTTTCCTTAAATAAAATATAATAATTTTACTTTTTTTTCCTCTTTAAAACATTATACAATGCAAAAAAAGCTCAAAATTACTTCAGAGAACTGAAATGTTCTGCTCCACATAAAAATCAGATAGTAATAGAAGGCATCATTTAAGTGCTTCATTTTGGATTTACTCTTTGCACAAGTAAATCATGCTTGATGTCTACATTTTCTTGTTTATTTGTACATTTTCAGTAAAAATATCAGTGAAGTAATATTTGTCCATTGAAAATTGTTCATGGGGAGAATACTGTTAACTTTATCAATAGTCATGGAATATTACGAAAAAGTTTCAAACCTTAATCTTATTTCTTTTTCCATAAAATGCAATATATTTAAAATAAAATACCAATGACTTCTTAAAGTACGATGTTCTGTAAATGTAAACACGTGTATATCAATGAAGAAGAGAATGAATATTTCACACACCTAAACTGAATGGTTTCTTTTACTTAATAAAGTGTTACAAGAAAAAATAATGATTATTTTCATACTTTTTCCTAAACCGAAATTCCTGTTTAATTCTCATTTTCTCTGCATCATTTTAAACTACCAAAAATACTGAGGGTTAAAAAATACAATTTGACACACAACATCATATGTAGACACACAGAAGTGGAATAGAATAGAACAGTTCTGTTGGAAGGGCCCTACAGGGACCAACAAATCCAACTGCCTGACCGCTTCAGGGCAACCCAAAAGTTAAAGCATACTATGGAGGGCATTGTCCAAATGACTTTTGAACACTGACAGGCATGGAGCATCAACCACCTATCAAGGAAACGTGTACCAGTGTTTGACCACTCTTAGAGTAAATAAGTTTTTTCTAATGCCCACTCTGAAATTCCCTTGGTGTGGCTTTGTGCCATTTCCTTGTGTTCTATCACCAGTTACCAGGGAGAAGGGATTAAATAGATGGGATTAAACAGACTTATGAAAGTTTGCTTAACTGGAATTTTCTAAAAGGTGGGCTAAAAGAAACTTTAGCAGAAGATTAACGATGGAAGCAAACTGCAGAAATAGAACTTAGTACAGGATAAAATGTAACTGACCTGTTATTCTCTGCTTCTTTTGCTGCCACTGTCTGTATTTAAACAAGGTTTTCCAACTTTAAACATAAGTATGGTTCTGAACACAACCCCTTTTGTATGTGATCACTAATTTCCATGGCAAAAGCCCCACAAACCTCCAAATAAAAAATGACCAGGATATTAATTACTGCATTATGGGGACTTACTCAAAAAGCCAGGATTCGGCAGAACTATAGGATGTCTGTAGGACTGTGTTGAGTAATGGACCAAAAGTGAGCTGCACAGAACAGAAGAGCAAAAATTTGAGGAAAGAGAATGGCTTATTCCTGGCTTGTCATTTCTTAATTAGGGGACGGCTATTACAAGGAGATAATTCTTCCACTAAATGTGGGACTAGGTAAGCACTAATCCTTCAGGAAGGTAGCTCAGTGACTTCACTTTTATCCTCTAAAGAGCTTCCAGGTCAAGGAAGACAATTAGGCTTCCACTACCTTCTGCACCACAGAGAAACATAGCACCCATCTGATGAGCTGTCCTATTACCAGATAAAGCAATGATTGTAAATCAAGACAAATAGCTTTCAAGCTGAGCAACAAGAGGCTTGAGAGTACAAATAACACAATGGACAGAATTTCAGTGTAGTGGCAGTATTGCCTTTTGCTGTTTGTCCTTTTACAATCAGGCCTCCTGAGTTTCTGCTGCTTGGAAAACAGCACCTAATGGGGTTCTGTGGCATGATGAGACCATAGGATTCCACTGTCTACAGGACTTATACCAAGAGCAGCTCACTGCTGAAGCACCTCTTGCGCTACTTGACCATACACCACTCACCGCTGGTCAATAAGTTAAAGATCTGCTGTCCTGTTCATTTGGCACATGTACAAATATTGTGGTGCTGTCAGTGCACAGCCCTGGCTGTGGAGGAACAAGAGGCAGACAGCAGAATTTTGCAAAGCCAGATTTAACACAGAGTGGGTCTACGGGAATAAGACCTGGGAGGTTTACAGGAGACTTTGCAGACTGTGTGTGCAGTCTGACAGCACAGCCTGCAGCAAATGGCAAATGTCTAGCCAGCACCTACACAGTGCATGGTACCACACTCACATGGGAACAAAGTTCTGGGAGTATGGACCCACCTTTCCTGATCTGGACGTGCGTTGCAGGGGTAACAGCCAGCAATAACTAGCTCACACTTTAGGCTTACTCCATTTATATAAATCCCTCTATACACTCAGCTCATGAGACTTGCTAGGGCAATGGAGTATATATTCAATACAGAGCTCATTTCTGTGGTTATTTGGTTGTATCAGACACCTGACATTTACAAATCCATCTAGTTCCAAGCACGATCCTGAGAACTATTTACACATAAATCCAACTCTAGCTTCTCTTTTCTTGTGCTCCTGCTTTCAGAAAACACCAAGAGATCAAGCCAATAGACTTTAGCTAAAGTGGCGCAGAAGTAAGAAACTGAACCATATTTGAAGCAATGTTGTTGAAATATAGATGTAAAAATGTTGTTTGTCCTGTGGCTGTCTGCACATATCTACATCTATAATGGCAAATCTTCAGAATCACAAAGGACATCTATATATTCCAGGAGTAAACCAATGTTGCTTATCTTCTGTCGTTGCTTTTGAAAATCACTTCCAAATTGAACATTAAAAAAGCAAACAAAGCCTTTCAATCTGCCTACCCACACAACCATAAAAGAAAGGGAAAACATTAAAACAAGTTCATGCATAGAAACTTGGGTGTTATAGTTGGCTAGATCTGATGGCACTCACACTTCCTGAATGCTTTAAAAAGGAAAAACCCATTAAGCATTTATTTTGGTTGCTGAGAATCACTGTACATTCTGCATTACTTCAATATCTACTTCTTTTACTCCGCTGACAGCAATGAACTTAAATTGTTGTTTTATTTATACCTTTTTAAAGTACATTATTATGTTTCCCTTCACCCATCAAGTAACCCTGTGGCTAATGATCAGAAGCCTTTGGTTTGCTGGAAAACACGAAAATACTGTCAGAGATTACATTCTTGGCTGTTCGTATTTACCTTCCAGGTGACCCTAATGCTTTGTGAAGATATAGGCTCAAGCTGAACATCCTGAGGTGGACCATCAGGAGCTGTAAGGAAAGAAGAGAGAAACATCAAGACTGCGTTCATAGCACACAGAATTCTGCACTTCACATGTTATGCCACCAGATTAACTCAGCAGGATCACAAAGATTTGGTCTGTGACAGTTTCATATGAAAAACTGAAGCTGCTGCTTCGATAAAAGAAAACCAGACCTTAGCATCTTACTCATTTGGGTGTCATCTCCAACCAATACTAAAATACAACACATATTAAAATGTAGCAACCTGGAAAAAAATCAAGAGTGAATTACAGTGACTTTTCTTGTCTAGTGACACGCTCACAATTCTACTTCCATTTTGTAATTAAGCAAGACACATTTTCATGAGTCAGAACCCTGTACGTGATAGCAAGGCAGCAGAACCTATTTAAAAGCAGGTGAGACAGGAATTCCTCAGTCAGCCTTCAATATTTCACAATTTTCAGAGGAATCCCCTTTGTTCACTAGAGATTGCGCACATACAGTCAAATATTACACATTTTATACATGAAAACCTCACCATTTATACTCCCTCTCTGCCCTCCTCCCCTTGACTAATGTTGATATCCCAGTCTGGGAAACAGATAAAAAATAACTATTGGATGGAAAAAGCTCCTGCTAAATAAGGAGGAGCTTCGTCTACTATTGATAAGCTGCCAAGAGTATGCGTGATGCTTTAAAGAAAGTCCTGCGACCTGCTTGTCAGCTGGACAGCTACAAAGCAGATCAAGAAATGGTTAGGACTGAATGGAGAGGTGTGAAATAAATTATTTCCTCAGAGAGATAAATCACTGCAAAAGAAAGAACTGAAGAAAGAAATGAAGTAATCTCAAGCTGTTCCTCAAGAGTTCTTTAGATGCAGAGTGTGGCCTCAATAAAAGGTATTAAATTAAGTTTAATATCATGACAAGGGAAGTAAAGCAATAAAAAGGGTGAGAAGAGGCTGTTAGAGGTGGAGCAGCAGTAAATGACAGCTATATTGATAGTAACCAGAACATTTTGCTCTAACTAATGAGAGTAGAGAGACTCAGAATTCAGCTTATAATATATTTAAGTTATTAAATATGCCTCATTTTGTACCTTTTTTGACTGTCCTTCACAGGAATAATATTCAAAGATTGAAAGAACTTTATTTCTATTCCCCTTACAATCATGAACAGGAACTAGAGGAGAAAAAATTCACTGACACAAAACGAGGCCTCCATGAATTTTTTGAATCTTGTCCTTGATTCTGACCCTGCTGCTCACAAACACAAACACCATTTCTCTGGGAACATTATGATGCAGTAGAATCAGAGCAAAGTATTCAATCCTGAAAATAGGTTTTAAAAAGTACTCCTAGAAAGTTTTCCTTGAAAGAACCCAGCAGTTTATACAGACCTGTGTAGTTAACAGTTCCCAGCACACGTGGTGAAATGTTAATGTTAAATAAGAAGTCATTTATTTTACATAGTTAGCGACATACATAGCTTGTGACAAAGACATAAGCCAAATACCTCAGCTTCCTCTGTTGATTTTAGTATTAAACAACAGTTTAAAAGGTTTTGTTTTCTGACAAGCATTAGTATACGTGTGTACTTGCAGTGTATTTTCCAACACAGGAACTAACTGTGGTTGTATGGAGGGAAAGATGTGGTCCGTAAGCTTTGGAATCATGACTAGTTGTGGAAAAGTATAAAACTATGTGCTCAACTATCATTTCACTGCATAGTCCTCAGGTTACAGTAATATGCGATACATAATCTGCACCCTTGCCAATAGCATGGTTTGAGTTGTTCAGTTTTTCTGTTGCCTTTCTTCTCCCTTTGTTTTGCTCTCTTCTCATTACCTTCTCCTTTATTCCCTACACTCACACTGTTTTCCATTTGCTATTGTAAAAGCAGAGAACAGAGGTAAACAGTGATCAAAAAAATGATAATCCTGTACATTACACACCACCTGCTCACATGCTTTGCCTAGGCCTGACCTTCCCTCTTCCAATTGTTCCCTAAGTAGATCAGTAACTTTTGAATACAGTTCCACGCTGCTGGTCTTTCTCTCCAAACAGACAGTTCCTTTAAAGACAGTGACAAAAGGATCAATTATTTTGAAGCTTAGTTACAAAGAACTGAATAAAATGTGATGCTAAGGTTCCACCCTGCTCAAGAGGAAGCTGTTTTTTCATTTCAAGGTCAGCTGCTGATCCTCACAATTTAATTGTCAATTGGGAAAAACTCAGCAAGTAAGAAATATTTCAAGAAAGAATGAACAACAGAGAATGAGAGAGTAGATCCAACACCCAGCACTCTGATGTTTACAGACAAAGAAAGATGGGCATTTTGGGGATATAGATCATACAGGATGGAAGAAAGGATAATCTGTTTTCTACAGTGATACCATATTTTCATGGAACAAAGGAAGAGAAAAACCACAGTGAAATGAGAATTATGTTGCAAACTATTCACCACTAATAAAGCTATTTACTGAAAGCTCGTAAACATGTGAATACTCTTCATTCCTTTCTTTCTATTAGGATAAAAAAAATGATACTTGATGAAAAAAACAGATGCAGCTTGTGTTGCCTCCTGTTTACTGGGCTTTGCACTGAAAGCCCAGGTGTCCTATTCAAAAACTCCCTTGGAACCGAAACCATGCTCTCATCACATGGGCTACATTTTGGGTAGCTTCACCCACAGTGAAAATGGGGGAAGTTACTGAGTTGTATTCATATGAACTGGACTGAAACATCACCAAGGGTTTAAAGTCTAGGCCGACATGAATCTTAAAAAAGAAATAAGTTTTTCACTGCCAGGGCACCGTCACCCACATATCTGCATTATGTTTTTCCTCTCAAAATCCCCAAAGAAAAAAGCATTTTAGACTTCATATAACATAGAAGAAAAGCTAAAGTAAGCATGATAACAATATGTTTTCAAATGCAAATGATCAAGTTCTTCAAGACTTTTCAGAATAACTTCACCCAGTTTCAATGGGTTGCGTTCAACCTGCTTGGCTACTTTCATAAGCATACTTTGTACATCTCATTCAATAGTATATATCTAACAGAAGTATTTACATCCATGCAACATTTTAATTTTTGATTGCTACAATAGAGAGCTATAACTCTCTTCTTCTCATCCTTAAGTCTTATCCACTTCACCTGTAACATGCAGGGTTTCTGAAATGTGAGCATGCACAAGGCTCCACTCTCCTTACCATGCTGCCACTTCTCCTAGCCCTGAGAAACAAATATAAGACAGCACCAGAAGACTGCAGCTTTAGAGTAAAGAGAGGCTCCAGATATTAAAGTGAAAATGCAGGCACAGCTCTCCCGCTACAGACACCTGTAATGATGTAGAAGAATATATGGAAGCAAAGAACAAGGGGGATGGTGCTAACTAATGAAAGATGACTGACTTGCACAGTAATCAGAAAGCTACCTGATGGGGGGGCTGGGAGATGGAATAGACAAAGGAAAATTTTCTTCATGGGGATTAACATTTTCAAAAAAAAGGTAGCTTGAATTAATTATCTATACTTAATGTATACTAAATTAGTTACCTATCTGTACTACCTGGTTATCTAAGGAAAGCCACAAGATCCACATGGGCTGGGCCTCCACTAGAAATACAGTGTTGACTGAGATGCCTAACTGCAGATACATGTGCCTTTTCCCGAAGTTGAAAATTTGGAGCATAATGTTTTCTGGCCACTAGATGCCACTAAATAGCTTTAATTACAAACTGACATGATGAAGTTAGAAAAGTCACAGTGTTTTATGGGAAAAATTCAGTATTTCTTCTGATGCAGCTACAGCAACATAAGCAGCATTTTAAGTAAAGATTCCTCACATCAAAGAACAATAATTCCCAGCACAATTCAGCTGCTACAAAGCCAGAGAGTACCTGCTTCATCTGTCGTGATGGTGAGCTCATTGCTGGCCTCACTCTTGCCAATGCGATTCTTGGCATACATGCGGATGTTGTAAGTTGAGGAAGGATGGAGGTCAATTATAGTAGCTTGGTTAAGTTGAGGAGAAACATCTTTGGTTCTCTGAACAGAATCCCAAGAGTCTATTTAATAAGAGATTAAAACAAAACAGACAAATAAAACATGATATTAATATTATTGACACAATTCTGCAGTTAAGCTATCTCATAGAGAAAGATACTGCCCCCGCTGAATTAACCCAGAAAACTCCTGGTGCTACAAACAAAAACCAAGTGATCACATTCCTTGACAGCTCTCCCAAGTCCTCCCAGTCTAGTGCTGTGAAGAATGGGATCTCAGACCAGAGAGCACCAGCAAATCTGAGAGAATAGCTGCTCAGCTTCCTTTTTGTTTGTTTTGAGAGATGGTGAGAGCAGCACTAGACATGGAGCTCAGCACCCTCCAGTACCGATGCTATTTCCTTTACTTGTTAGGACGCAGGAACACTTTAACAGAATGGGAATTAAAAACTTTATCTGCTTGTATATATCTATAAAAGAAGGCGCATATTGTTAATATTTATTGCTAGTACTCATCTGTTTGTTACACTTTTTAATAAGTTCTCCAGACATATAATAGGAAAAAGGATGGAAACGCAGTGACCCCTCCATTTCATCTGTGCACTTTGTTTCTGCAAACAGTACAAAAGAATCTTTTTAAAACATCCTCATATCTCCTATGAGTAGCCATCCATCATTTTTTTCTTACTGCAGCCAGTGTTTTTCCTTTAACCTCTGCAGCATCCTTAGGGGGATGTCACTGGGGGCTCTACAGAAGTGTTTTACACTATGGGTCACTGTAGGCAAGATCACGGAAAGCTCGGAAGACAAGACTAGTTTATAAATAGAAAACTCACACAGATACTGAATATTTGCTCATACTGTGTAAATTCTTTAGCTGTAGCTTGCTCACACAAGTTGTCACAATGACATCTCCAGCTTGGTTTTTTGTTTGTTTGTTTGTTGTTCTTTTTTTTTGCTTGTATGTGGCTTAATTTACCCAGAAAACATTTAGGAATCAGACATTTAAATGCTAATGAAATGCACTTGAATTTATTTTTACATGGTAACTGAGATTTCCAAAACTTCCTCTGTAGGATACCTTCGGAAGCTCTAAAGGAGTTACTTGAAGGGAACACTGCTACAACTTTCTTTCAGTTTGTTGTCTTCACGGAATTTCTCAAACACATTCACAGTCAAATGTTGCCAATGTCCTACACTATAATTCATAATGCCTGATACTCTCACCTAAAATATGTCACTTACCAAATGCCACAGTAACCAGTTGCTCACATCTGAAGCTCCTCAAACAAACGCTTCACAGGAGAGTGCAAAACCCCCACAGTGTTCAAAAATGAGAAAATTTCAGACACTATTTGCTTAATAATTAATAATTAGCTAGAAATGAGAGGCTCTCTACAGATATGGCTGACGAACATTACATATTAGCAGATCCTAGAAAACAGGAGAGGTGATGAGGGATGTGATGAGATTGATCTAGAGTGTGGTGTGGTGATGTCCAGGGGCTCTCCTCAACTACCAAGAGAGTCCTAGACCTGGCTAGCACAGCAACCAGGGGTCTGTAAGAGCTCATGAAAAAATCTGGGCAGCCTTGAAGCTTGTGAGCAAGGCTGCTGTAATGGGATCTGTGCTGAACTGCACAGTGGCAGTGACAGTGGTTATTTCAGTATCCCTTGGAAATCTTGACCAGCAGTTATATCAGAGGTTCTACAAGCACAGAAGGAAACTCTATCTGTTTCAGAGTACCATGTAAACAGGAAAGGAATTAAGAAGAAAAAAAGAAATAAACACTTTTGTTTTGGAGAATTTGTTAAGTTTCCCTTGATCCAGATGGTACTTTCTTCTAACATCATTCACATATTAACAAATTGCTCAAGTTTTCTGCTGGTTGTTTGAAATACTGACCTCTGAGTGTTAAACTTCTGTAGTATATATAAACAGTTGAAATCAGATACACAGACGTGAAAATTCTTGTAATTTTTTGAAGATTAAATAATGGCACAGCATAGAAAAAGAGAGACTAAAACTCACGGTCTTCTGTACTGCTAAATGTAGGCTCATAGTGTTTATTTATGACTAAGGCACAGATTTCAGGAATATATTCTGATGCATGTATCCTCTTTATGAAAAGGAAAACAAATCAGCAAGAGCAATCACTCCCAGCTGAGTCAGTCTGTGGAAAAATTAATCAATTTCTCTCCAACAATGTTTCAGTTTTGGAAAAAAAAAATAATAAGAAAAAATGGTTAGCTAATTTTTTCTCTGGCAAAGCCTAAAAATATTTTCTTGCTTCCAGGTGTTAAATATTTGTTCCATGAGGTATTGGAATTGACTATCAATTGTTTTTGTTTTTTTTTTAATTGTCATTTCAGAGTGCTTTAAAATCTACTTAACTAAAAGATTGAAAATGCACAGAAAACAAATTGCAACAGGCTAATAGAAACAAGCAAATCAACAATAGTTAAAACTAAGCCTGGAATTCTTAATGCAGTTTTTACTCCTCTCCAAAATGTCAGTTGCAGGCACTTCTCAGTGTTACATAAAATGCACACTGACACAATGATTTATGAAAAATTTATGATTTTATGAAAACCAGCAGCTTCTCACCCATTCCTAAAATAAAGGCTTTGGGATCACTCTTCAGAAGACTATTAGGTGTATTTGCTCTTCAATTCTAATTTCAGGAAAATGAGTGCGCCTTCCCACGCTGGGTGAGGAGGTGTCTTTGCCTTCGCTGCCATCTAGTGACACAGCCCCGCACTGCACACGACTGCAAAATCATCCTGAGGGAGCAGGGAGCACAGGGGAGCACAAACCACTGTCCTCTGCCTCCAAACTGGGTCCTAAACTGAACTGATGTTCACTCTGCACCTCAATTTTCCATAATGACATCAAAAATAAAAAGGGTGAGAAGAGAGGCATAAAGAAACACCCACATGCCAGTTCTCATCTTCAAAATATTTTCTACACTTCAGATGGAAAGATCTGGTAGCTACACATCAATGGTACCAATGAAGGGCCAGGTCTGAGTGCCACAGGCACATTTCTGTACAGACAGGTACTGTATATAAGTACTGAAATGGCCTGAAATGCTGAGCTCCCACTATTCATATGGCTCCTGCACGGCAACTAGACCATAAAAACACATCTACATACACAAAGGGCAATTTCACATTCCTTCTAGAGGGTATTTAATTGGTCCTCATTCTTAGCTAGTATGGCAGGGGTAGATGGGATATGTGAGTTTAGTATCCTACAGCAAAGTCCATGCATGATATATGGTCACCCAAACATTCTCTGAAACAGAAAAGTTTTGCAATTTTCCTTTCCGAAAGTCTAGAGATGCATGCTGCTGTACACCCATTTCTGAGTCTTCAGGGTAAGCAACTTACATAGAAAATTTAGCATTAGGCTCAGCACAGAAATCTGTTTTTAGTTGTAGTATATCACCCTGAGCAGCCATGTCTAGTAGTTGATCTATCACTTGGCAACCCTGCCTGCATCAGGAGGGCTGGAACCTGCTTATCATTGAGGTCCCTTCCAAACCAAGCCATTCTATGATTCTATGACCTCATGTCTGAAAACCACTTTTCAGAGTCAAGTAATTATACCAGAATTATACCATCTGATGAAAGGAGAAGCGATACGAAATAAAATACCTAATCTTCTCACTTGTGAAGAAAGACTGGGAAAATGAAACATCATGCAACTGAGAAATATTTTCCAGCAACAGCGGAGAGCTTAAGATACAGCCCTTGTCACAGCTAGGCAGAAGTTACCTCTAAGAACATCGTTCCGGAGTGCTTTCCTGGCAGTCTGAGCAAGAAACACCATAGGCTGCAGAAGAAGGTTCTCACCATCCTACTAGTGACTCTGTAGATGTTGAGCTGTATCTGTAACGCTTGGTGGCAGAAGCTTTTTGCCTTGGTTTCTCAAAGAGAGAAAAGTGGTCCTCCTAGCTGTTTAGCACAGAGAAGGACCACACTGCATCATCTAATCACCCCAATGCCCCATGTGTTCCCCACGTGACCTTGTGCCTTAGACTGCACACTGACTCCTGATGCCAGTGGTTCCCAGTTTTGCACATCAGGTTTCAGTTTATCATGCATGCATTTCTGCTGTCCAAGAATAGATAGCAGTTAAACAATTGCAATGCAAATGAAAAAGGTGAAAAAAATACCACACAAAAATCAACAACCTAGAGTGAGCTATGATTGGGTAGATCTCCTCCAAATGTAATTGCTAAATACTGCTTGTTATGTTAATTCTCAAAATGCTAATTATTCTGGCCATGCCTCTCTTCATGTTCTCCCCTGCCTTTGGTACAATCCAATTAGTCAGTTCGTCAGATTGATGCACAAAAGCCTCTAATCAGATCATAGGACTGGAAGTACCATCTAGCAAAAGACATTTTCTCAGAGGAGCCATGAAGATTGAACATTTCATACCTTGTCTGATGTCCCACATTACAAATGTAATTGTTTAAACCAGGAGAAGTTTCAAATAACCATCTTCAGTATTTCATCTTCTTGATAATTATGAAAAGAATGCGTGCAAGAATTCTAAAAACTAGTTTCTAAAATCCTAGTTTCTCCAAATATTCAGCCCCAGATTTTATAAAAGACTGTTTCTGTTCTTTGTACTGAGATAATCTGCTCTTTTCAGGATACATCCTCAAGTATTTACCTTCATACACGTAGAAAGATGTATGACTTTCAAAAATTGCGCTGGGGAAAGGGCTTGGGTGGAAGGAAAGAAACTAAGAGAAAACAAAGTCTGGGAACTTTTAGGTATGCATGTTCCTTGAAAGCATCCTTGCCTAGTTTGTATCTCCAAAGCTGTGACTCCTAATCACAGATTCAGTGGGGAGTTTCTAGATGTAACCTCTCGGTTACCATGTACACCTGCACATTATCAATTTTATTTAGAAAGCCATGCTAAAATGGTGATTGATGATTTAAGACTTCTACTTAAAGTACAGCAGAAAGGAAATACACAACGTAGACAAGTGAAGGATAATGAAGATGGTTAGTAGAATATGGTTTTAGTTTTTAAATTTCAGAATTTAATGAACAAGCACATTTTAACATCTCAAAACTAAAGGGAGAAGACTACAAAAATACTACAGCTGCTTACATAAACTGAGTGTTTCACTTCTAAACTCACGTACAGCATTCCTATGTTCCCTTAAAAATAGTGTAACAAACTCCAACAAAAGGCAGTACAATATAATTCCTCAGTGTCTTTTTAATCATACTTAGAATATGAAAACATTTTTCCATTGCAATCTCCCCTTTCAAAACATGACTCCGGGACACTGCTTATCAGTGCGCTTACTTTTAAATATGATTCCGCATCACAAATATGTTTCCAACAAAGCTTGAGAATTTTTTAGACTTCAACAGACAGTGAACATTTTTGGGCTTAAGAAAAAGATGATTTTAAAATATCTACCCAACCAGGAATATTTTCCTGAATTGAAGGGTTGTATTTTTTTTTCATGGTAATCTCACTCATCTTCTTAGGTGTCCATTGATATGATGATACAGTGACCTAGCAGAAAGGTTTATGCTTGCACTGCTCTTATCCTTCAGAGTATTTCCCGCATATTCCTGAAAACTCAGCATGGTGCTTTAGCAAACAACCACACTGTTTCTTTCAACTAGAAATGATCGTAAGTACCCATGTTCACTGCTAACCTTCCAGGTAAGATGCCATGTGCTCACATACTGATAGAAAATAACAAAAAATCAGCACTATGGGAAAAGGTAATTTATAAAGGCAGGTGTTTTCCTATAGGGTGAAACAGAAAATAAGAAGAAAAAATCCAAATGGAGAAAAGATAGGTACCAAGAATCAGCTAGGAAAATCATCATTACCAACTATCATTTAGTATGTCTTTTTTTTAGCAACAAAATTTGTCCTTCTTACTTGTCTCTTCCACAAGTAAATGGAAAAAGCAGCAGTTGCAAAACATAATGTTCTTCAAAAAAAAAAAAAAAAAGAACAAATGATGATAAATATGACTGAAAGACTAAATAAACCACAATAAAATATTCCATCAGATGTTTTCAATTTATGAATTATCTTTTACAATACAAATGCAATGATGAAGAAAGTTAAGTGACAGGGATTACTTCAAAGGAAGATTACTTCTTACCTGATTTGTTCTTGCATTCAATATCATAGCCAGTGATAGGGCTGTTTCCATCAAATCCCATGGTCCACCTGAGGGCAATGCTGCGTGCTCTCACCTCTCGGATTTCTATCTCAGGAGGGTCAGGGGGCTCTGAGTAAATACACATTCAGTTTTAGTCACAGGAAAGCCCATGTCCGTAACAAGATAACACCAATGAGCGTGGCACTGACACGGCTTACTGGAGGTAAGCTCTCATGCCAAATTCTCCAGTCACTCATTAGTACCCTGAGCCAGTTAATCACTCACTGAAGAATACCCAAGAGAGGAATGAAAAATCTCTTTTCAGCTAAGAATCTCTGATGTAATATTGAATATTAACTTCTGTTTCACCTTCTAATACGGAACATGTAGCTGCATTTCCTTAAAAGCACTCCAGATTGGACTACTCATGCTAGGAAATATTTTTGCCTTGAACACTGTATTTTACAGATACTTCTACAGTTTTTACATAAAAGCTGGTGATAGAAATATTAATACTAAACTACTAAATTTGATGGGGGAAGGGAGGAAGAATTCTCTCTCTCTGAGTATGTTTAAAGTCTTAATTTATTAACAGTCAATTTAATGAGCATTTAAAAGCCTTAACAACACTAAAGCCTCTTTATACCACTATCGAATTAAGTATGTAAATAACCAGCATTTGTACTGAATCTAATGTCCTTCTAAATTGTCAAGGCAGTGTAAAGGAGCTCACGTGTAATTGAGAGCCTGACCCAAATTCCACCTGAATTTACTGACAGGGCAGCATTCGGAGTTGGATTGGATGATCCTTGTGGGTCCTTTCCAACTCAGGACATTCTATGATCCTGTGATTAAGTATTCAGTGAAATCTGCAAATACATAAACTCCGGAGTAGGGGGAAAGAAATTTTCCAGTTCTGGAAACATGCTCAAAAGCATACAAGCACAGGAACATGCACCACAAAAGTAAGCAGCGGCCAGTGGCCAAGTCCTGCCTCTGCTCTACATCTCAAATACTGTCACCTTAGCTGCTCCAGAATTTGCTGCTGTCTGCCTGAGCGAAACCCTGCAGGAGCGGAAACCCAGCCCCAGGCAACATAGGTTCCTAGAGCTTGTGTTGTACAAACCAATTAAAATGTATTTTGACTGATTAAACTTGAAATATTTTGTCGATACACAGTAGGTTTAATACTTCTTCAGAAATAAAATCAGATTGTTTTTGTTTTATTGGGGTTTTCAGCACATTTGTTCCTTTGAAACAAATGCAACCCTCTATCCCTTCCCCCAAAAGTAACCCTGATATATCCACTCTTCCCACTGAAGATATTAGTTTTAAATATCTTTAGTAGATCATCAGCTAGTGTATTTAAGAAAAAAAACTCTGCTTATTAATTTGTACAGATCTAGAACGACTCTGAAGCTTATCCTTTGTTTTGATTTAATTTGTAATGCTGGAAAATGAGAGACCGAGCATCTTAATGCAGCTCCTCATTTCTTTGACAATGAGGAATACATTTAGTTAGGAACCAGGGTCTCCCTCCCCCAGCAGATTTCTGAGCATGGCATACACTTACTGTACTACAATAGCTGTGTATTTTTCCTTATGTTGTCCTCTTCCTACCTTGCACAGTGAGCTGAATTATTCCACGATCCTCTCCGTAAGAATTGATGGCATGGCAGGAAAAGAAGCCAGAATCTTCACGCACAGTTGGCAAAATCTATAGGTGGTTTGAAAAGAAGTGATTGATTGAACAACATGCAGAGAAAATAAACCAACAGCTTTTCTGTGTGGTGCAAGAAAAATTGTACAAACTGTTTTATTTGACAGTAGTAAATAGATATTGTATGTTATACACTTACATACATATGCACAGTAAAGCATCCAAAATACTAAGCCTTATCAAAACTAGCAACACTTGGGTTGAGGAAGCAGGCTATCAGCTCTGCATGTGTAGAGAGGAGTTGGAGCATCACCTATTCCTGTTGCTTCTCATTAGGAGCCTTGTTTCCAGTCACTCATAAGTTTGCCAAGCATTTAACAGTTGGCTGAAATTTTCCATACAAAATGGTGCCTCCTGCTGCCTCCAAAATTTTCTAGTTACTTCTGAAAATAATTCAAGTGGCTGAAGTCTGTGTGGAGGAAATAAAGGTTCAAACACTGCTGGTGAACCCTGCAGTATTCAGCAGGATGCCTCATAATAAAATTTGGGTGGTCTTTCTTTTCAATTTGTTATTTAACAACATAGAAAATTGTATTTTCTTTACATAAATGATCATAATGATATTTTTCTACAGGACCACTGCATCATTCATAGTACAGGAGAGAGAAGATTTTATAAATGATCAGATATTCCAAATGCCATTTTCTTATCGTTCAGTGTGCTCTCCACACTTTATTTACTGCACACAGTTCAAACTGTGCCCTGAAGATAGGCTTATTCATTCTCTCATAGCATTTTCTGTGCAATACTCATTTCAGAAACATGAGGGAATGTATTTTCATAAACCCTGACATCATGAAGAGTATTACCACCATTTTGTATGGGGAATTAAGGAACCAGACATATGATACTGTTTGTGGCTGCTTGATAAGTTGCCACTTATTAGCTCAGCCATGGTAACTCCTTGTGCTCTTTTATTCCTCAGCAAAGCCAAGGTAATATGAGTGCAACCCTTATTTACCACTGGCTAAAACAAAGGGATTTATTTCCCTCTTGCTATGAGGATATTGGAGAGTTACCATCTGAGATGTGGTGACTGCTCAGATAAGTTGCATATGTGGCTGAGTTTTAAGCTAGAAAAACAAAAAAAATTCAGAGCCCAATTTGATACATCTAGGGCCTTCTTTTCCCTCTCAGAGTCCTTAGCAATAAATAGCATTTCATGTGTTCATAACAGCTTCCTTTCAGTTAAGCTGCAGCTATGAGGGCTTAGTACTTCTGCAAATCAGACCCCAAGGGCTCAAGGCAAGTACCTAGAAAACAAAGAACACACAATTATTGGCCACCTGTGAAAAGTTTGGTTTCAATGATCAGCCTTGCATCACACAGTGTCTTTCATTACTCAACCCTAATTCAACTCCAGAGAAAATCCAAGTCATGCCTGACTGAGGCAGGGGTCCTGCAGAAAAAATAAAAGCTGAGTACACAACTAAAGATCACATCATCATGCACGCACAAAAAAGCACTGAATTAAAGGCTTCAAAGACAATCTTAATCCCAGCATTTTCTTATTTGAGAGCATTTGCTCTCTCAGAATTCAAAGGTTTTTGTGTGCAACAAGGATATGGATGTAGAATGCCACAACAATATACAACTGCTTCAGTAGAGAATTCACCAAGCAGGTCTCCAGCCTTCCAAGAATAGATATTGTTTTGCAAACAGGCACTATCCTATTACAATCAATATGGAATGAGGGCAGAGATGTCTACAGGTCCATTCTGTAATTAAATAGTGTACACAATGCAAATATACTAATATATACAAGTTTATACTTATCCTTCCTCGTAAAAATCAACGACAGATCTCCCTCACAGAGAGCAAAACCAAAATTTTACTGGATATCATCCAACACAAATTTTGACTAGCAAAGAAAAAGATACATCTTAAGAGTTAAAACAGAACCATCAGAGAGCTAGAGAATTACTTCTTTGAGCTTCTGAAAATGATTTTAGGAACATGGCAGAAAAATCAAGATATTTGATGAAGAATATATAGATTTTAGCAATTTATTTTTCATTTTCTAAAGCACATGTAAAAATATAAAGGAATGGACTGGAAACTTGCTTGTGCAGGCAAGTTCAAATTTGAGTGTAAAAAGTTGTATCCCAGTAAACTGAGGGCAACATCATAAACCCTCCCATTGTAAGTGACAGCAGAACAGCAAGAGTTTCCTCTGCATTGACAGCATCTAGGGGGGGGTTAACTCCACAAATCAGCAGTGCTACTCATGTACTTCCTCAAAGTAACCAACATAAACCATTTAGGAGTTCACAGAGCATCACATACAGATTTATCAGTCAAGTCAAGATGCATGCTTGCCACATCACCAAAGACCTGTGTGTGAGAGAAGCAGAAGTGAAGATGCAGATTATGACCACTTGCTAAGTGGCTTGGTGACTTCTGCTACTGTATATGATGAGTGTCAAATACTACTGGTAGCTGTAGATAGATTACTTATCTATGTGTCTTTTCCTTCTATCTCACTTTGAGTCTGATGACTAACCTGACTTTGTAAAATGGTAGTTCACAAGCCCCACAAAGTGAAAGAGAGGGAGGAAAAAAAAAGTACTTCAGAAGACAGCATTTTCATATCAGAACAGCTTAATGATTTTGGTGAAGATGAGCCTGATGTACATTGGACTAGCGGTCAGATATTCATTAAGCGCTTATTGGCAGAGTACTCAAAATTGAGCCATGACACCCTAAGGAAGGACAAGCCAAGGCGTTAGCCGTATTGCTGCAGAGACAAAGTATGGTGGGGGCTGTGAGTCAGGCTTGTTCTCTCACTGGCTCTGGAGAATGAGAAAATGGGGATGGGGATTGATTTTCCTGGGAGCTGGGATGCAGACATTTCCTCTACCTCCTCTTGGTGGCCTAGCTCTTCAAGGCTGTGCCATGGATGGGGCTCTGTCCTTCTAGGACAGAAGTAGCTGTGCATCCCCATCAGAATAAAACCAGCCAACAATCTCACACATGTAAACGAGTCACGAGTCACTTTATTTTCTTACCTGTAGAGTAGAGATCACTTCGTCTCCAACTTCCTTGGTGGAAACAAGGTAACGGGACATTTCAGGGTTAATGATTCGGTCCTCTTTCTCCCAGCGTACTATGATGGGTTTCTCTCCGTGTGCTGTGCAGCTCATCTCCTTCTTTTGACCTTGCGTTGCCAGGGTGGTGTTTGGATAGGAAGTTATCATAGCCGGAACTAAAATCAGACAAAGCAACAAAGATGGCTTTTCAGTGAGATATCCTGACAGTGTTGGCCTTCCATTCTGGGTCTCATTCAGTCTGTTCATATTTGACCAGATGGTCAAAGACATGAGAAAGGATTTTACTTTTACTTTTAGGTGAGAAATTTTTTAGAGTGAAGATGAGCCTCAAAGGGAACTTAGCAGAGAGGAGCTGGGACTGGACAGTGTGGCTACAGAGACAGAAGATGAACATCCAAACAAAATCTGGTTCCATTAATTTTGCTGCCCACAGGACAATTTGTACCATGATTAAAATATGCACAGCACCTAAAACTATTGTAAATAATAAGCATTCAGAAATGGAGCCAATAAAGAACTGATATAAATTTCTTATTCCTTCTGGAGAGGCAGTCATATTATTTTACGTTCATCACAAATGTGCACAAAGCTAACAGAAAGTACATTTACTTGTTTTATTTGCTGACAGATATATGCTCTATCCTTGTGCATGACAGTAACAGCCTATCGAAATGAGGGCTCCAATAAGCCAGGAGATGTACAAAAAGAAAAGAGAGACTCTGCACCAAAGGACTTACAGGCCACGTGTGTGCTGAGCACAGAACTAAACCGTACTGAACTGCAAGTATAATTAAACTGAAAACAAATCTAATTTGGTTTGTGTTTAATACATCTGAAAGATAGTTGTAGAATCTGCAGAACAGTTGAGACATAATTGTCAATTTCACTAACCATTCAGAAATCTATAATTGTTTAAGTTTTAAAGCACTCTCTTGCCTAACAAGAAAAATCTAAGTATTTTCATATTTAGCAATGATCATTCATTTTTTTAAACAAGATGGTCTCTTTGATGTCCTCAGCTGTCTTTTTCTTACCATTTAATTTGTCCACCAATTAATCGCTGTTAGGCATTTGTGAAAAGGAAAAAACAAAGTCTCCAAGTCTGTCTTTTAGTTATGATCTTTTATCTGCTTGGGAGAATCTAGAAAGCCCTTGATAACATTCTGAACTGCTCTCCCCTAAATGTATCGGTCCACTCCTTTCAAAGTCTTTGAAGTGGACGTAAAAAAGACTGTTTACTAAGCTCTTGCACTGCAGGACAGCCTGCTGAAGTAGCTCTATAATACTTATTTTTATGCATGAACACTTGCCTCTCCTTATCACAACTTACTCCATCTGAACTTCCCTGGATCTCAATTTTAAGAAGACGGCATTGGTAGAGAAGCTGGTCTGAGACCTTCTCAGTTCTTCCTCCTGCATAAATTGTGTCTACTGCTACCAGACAGCAAAAAAAAATAATAATAATCCTTATTTAAATGAATTACTATAATTTCTATTTTGATATGTTAATATTTGGTGGCATGACCTTTTCACATGTCAGAGCTACTGATGCTTGAATATGACAATATGTCAGGATGCAGCCATTTCTGTACAAAGGACTCCTGAACCATAATAAACTGATTTAAAAATTATCAGGGCTGCAGAGCTGTGGGTTAGAATTATGAATGGGATCTAATTACAGGAAAAATACTTAGGAAAGTCACGTGTAAGACATGAGGCTCTTCAGGCAGTGATGTAAATTAGTGACAATGTATGTCTTGTTTGACTATGTTGCTATTATATACCAATTAGTTTTGTCAAAGAAAAGCATTAGAAGAGAAGAAATAATGAATGATCAGAACAGAAAATTAGAACAAGTCTGATACCATCTTCTAGAGAATGGAAATAGCTTCAGTTTTATTGAATTCTTTCCAGGTACTGATATTCACAACAAGGGTATGAGAAAGGCGCTTTCTGGGGACATCATCTTTTTGTGTTTGAACTAAGAAACCACTAGATCTCAATAGTTATCAGTTTGTGGGCCCCATATACATAGGTATGCGCACTGGAATATATCTGCCTTCATCTGCAACAGTTAAACTAGACCAATATATTCCTTTATGCAGTAAGAGACCCAATTCAGATGAGTGGCAGGTTATTAAAGAATCCACATTACCATCATTAGTTTTTGTCACCCCATTTCTTTCTTCCCTAATCTTTCAGGCTTACATGTCTCTTACTTCTTCATTTACAGCACTTCTGCACATCTCCCTCATTTTCCCTCAATGCAACACATTCCAGTTCCCTTCAGCTCTCCACCTTCTTCCTAATGCAACCTCCTCATGTTCTCACAGGCTTCCAAACCCCCACAGACACATTTTCTTTCTCCAGCCTCATTTCCCTTCCCTAATGAAGTCTTTCCAACATCTCAAGTGCCCTAACTTACATATTTTGTCTAAAATTGCAGTCTTCTTTCCCATCAGTTCCTTTCTACTTATCTACTACTCCAAATATCCCGTTGCCCTCTAGTGATGAAGGGAGCATGCACTTAGCCTATTCTGAACCTTTCTCCCTACAAGGCACCTGAGCACATAGGGTGCTCCTGCCTCATGGGAGGAGGTCTCAGCATTTTGAGCAGGTGAGCCTTGCACTGGCAGATTTAGCTTCCTCCTTCTTCTCAGGTATCAACACACTGTGTACCCCATCAAAAAAATTGGCATGCTGGAACTGAATTTAAATCCCAAGGACCTTGAGGAGTCTGTCTCAGAGACTTCTGCACATTCCAGTCTCCTAAAAACGTGTCTACCAAGAGTCCCCTCATGGGAAACTACCAAATGAAACGCCATAACCATCTTGCTTCCTTTTTAAAAAAACAGAGGCTGGATGATGAAGTTCAATTTCTTTTCCAACAAACTTTTTTAATAAGAACAGCATAAAAATGCATAAAGAAAGATGACTTCATTCTTCAGATGCAGCTTTATCCCTACTTATCCTTCCCTTCCTGTCACATAATCTTCCACACTGATTCCTTATTGCCATAGCAATGCCTCAAAGCTAAATATTTCCCCTTCCTCAAAAGCTAATTTTTCACTCTTCACAATTTATCTCCAATGGTCCTAAATCATAAGCTCTTCTTTTTATCTTCCTCTATGTCAAAAGATTTCTGGTAACAAAGCCATGTTCCCAAGGATATTTTAGGCAATGTATTTCTTCATCCTCCAACTATCTTTAATCAAATTACTGATGCAAATAACTGAGTTAAATATACTGCCTCTTTACTGACAAAATAATCTAGAAAACTGTAAACAAGCAAACTGAATCTATGTATGAGATATTCTCCTAGTACGTCTTAAAAAGAATTTCAGTGAATGCATTTGGAAGTATACTGAGATTATTTAGGTGCCATAGAATGTGGATCCTCTCATATTCTTTCAAACACACACACGTACATTGATATGTATTTATGTAAGCAAGTTTTGGAAAGGAAGGTAATGTTGCTGTGCGTGTGCAAGTATCATGTTCCAGAATTTTGAAGTAGATTTTCCAATGGGACAAAATAATCCAAGTCTCTTTCCTTCAGGGTTCTCCACATCTTTCTCTGAAGCATGCCAGGTGGAACTGGCCAATAATAAAGGTGGCCTATTGGACAAAATAGAAGATACCGTTTACAATTATGGTGATTTCCATTTCAAAGACAGCAGCATTAATCAAGGATTTCTGTATTTAAAGATGGGCTTCCATATGGAAAGCTGAATTGTCTACCCATTTTCCCAGTTCAACCCATTAACTTCCCCTTGTGTCAACCTTGTAGGGAGTAACCCAATTGTTTTACCCTATTAACAACTTCATTATTAAAAATCAAAGTGCAAAATTCAGGAGTGGGGATTACTCTTAATAATCATGGAAGTGTTTTACACAAAATAAAAACTTCTTATTCAACTCTGAAAGAAAATCAAATCTGGACCTTTCCCGAGATTAAGTAAAAATTCTTTAATTTGCCTTTTTATTTTCTGCTTTTGCAGAATGTTTTACCAGGAACTGAGTGCAAATAAAAATGAAAACATTTAATTATCTTTCAATTTGTAATTAAACAATAAATTTTCAAGCAGCACCCTTAAATGATTCTAGGACTGACTGAAGTTCTCCATATGTTTAAGAACTACTGCTATCTGCAGTTACCAAATGGTAATTTTTCTAGCAACTTTGTTGTGGTGAGGAGAGGAATACAACACAGACAACAGCACAATTGATGGGAGATGTCATGTGACACTGTACAATGTGTTTTGAGATGTTTTAAAAGTTAGATTGCTGCCCTTATCCAAAAATTAATGAAGATCAAATATGCTCTTGAAAATGGAAAAGAAGAAGCAGAGGAATAAATGGACACGGACATAACTGAACACAGTTAGACTTCGAGTGTGCTTGATAACTGACCTGTCCTGGCTGTTGCCAGTGATGCAATTCCTGGCATATCAATGTGTCTCACCATATCTCCACAGAACAATAGAATCATAGAATAATCAAGTTGGAAGTGATTCACAAGGATCATGGACTCCTACCCATGGCTCCACAGAGGACCACCCAAAAATCAAACCCTTTGTCTGAGAGCACTGTCCAAACACTTCTTAAGCTCTGACAGGCGTGGGGACAACTGCCCCGAGGAGCTTGTTCCAGTGCCCAATCACTCTCGCAGTGAAGAATTCTTTCCTTATATCCAATCTGATCCTCCACTTCTCCTAGTCTTAGAATTTCTGCACTGGCTGAGTGTAGCTCCCACGGAACTTAGCTTCTTCACTGGAGCATGCTTGAACTGGCCAATATGAGGTCTGACAGCACCCATCCATGGAGTAGCCCTGCTCCCAGCTCCATAGAGTGGAAATGCCTATCACTGTGGTACGATCCATCTTGCAAGCATCTCTGCCAATCTAGTCATCAAAGATCTCCTCAACAGAAAGAAAGATTTCTAGAATGGTATTCATCTAACCAGGTGAACTGTGTCTTGAAAAGTGCCCTTTACACTGATTGTTCAGGAACCTGCAATGTCTTGCTCAGGTGCAGAGATGTGCTCTAATGATGGATGATAAACTCCACCTGCTTTTCTTGTACAGCTAGAGATAGAGAACCATGGTTTCTAATAGTTTAACAACCTCATGGATGAGGATAGGAATTTGGGTAAGAGAAAGCTGGTCTAAAGTTGAATTGAATTGTATTGAAAAAAAATGATTTTCAATTCCAATTTAATATTTAAGTCAAATTTAGCACACTGGTCTAATACAATGAGAATATGCTTCTGTCCATGACACACAAAAAATTCCTTCTTTCCCAGTCCATTTTTGCTTGGGTAAAGAAAGCTCATAAAAATAAATTACTTACATTTAAAGGGTCAAGCTCTCACACTATAATTACTTGTTTTCTATTTATTACCTTATTTTAAAATGTAGTAGACTTCTACAAGACAATTAGTGAATATCTAGAATTCTTAACTTCATCTTTCCTCTTCAGTTGTGACATTTTTGCTTACTTAAGTAGCATCTCTCCAGAATTCAAACAGTTCACTGAAACTGGCAGAAAATTTTCAATCAATGGGATGGTTTAATGGAACTTTAATTTAAGCACATAGATTCTTGTCAAAACTGTGACCTCTATAGCAGGTGAAAATATTGCTCTTAGCCCTTGTCCTCATCCTCAAAATGAAAGCACACAGCATGTCCCAAAGGGTGAAAGAATGTTAACACAAAAGTTGGCATCCAATTTTTTGAATGTAAATTTATTTCAGAAAAATAATGAATGCATAATTAATTTCCTTCCTCCAGTTTTTCTTCAACTTCTGTTTTTATTAATGAGATACTGAAAATTAGTAAAGCAAATAATAAAAATGTGTCTTCTTTCAATAGTCAGTAATTTTAAACATGAATTTCATGTTTGTGACCCAGTCATATTCCTTTACTGTGAAACTTCTCACAGACATATTATTTCAGGATAAATACTTTTAAAAATTCAATCTCAAATATCTAAATATTTCATGAAAGTGAATTTTGAATGCATATTTTATTCTGTTGCTTAGAATTAGTAATGAATTTGTTGTCTAAGCAATGCAACTCTCAAATAGAAATACTACTTAGCTAAGTCAACAAGTTACTAAATAATCAATACAGTATACATTTCAAAATCAAAAAGCAAATCCTTTGAAATTAATTACAGCTGAAGTTTCAAACTAGGAAAAATAGTTTCAAACACATAAACCTGAGAATTTTTAGGAGAAAAGGAAAAAAAATGATGAATTAATGTGACAGGCTGAATTATTTATTCCATGTTAGTTTCAGGACTCTACAGTATACATTACATAAATCCAGACAATTTATTGATGAATATATTTCTATTCCTTTTTTTTTTTTTTTTTTTAAATAAAGCAAACCAAATCAAATGACCTTTTACTCCCAACCTGCCCTAAAAGGAGTACTACTGACTTTTCATTAGCAACTTTTACCTGAACAGATTTCTGGAAAGTAGGCAAGAGCTTCATTAACAGTTCTACAGCAAAATTTTTGAAAGTGCAGTATGAAAAAAAAAAAAACCAGTACTTGTCAAGAAAACTGTGCACAATAGAAACCACATCTTTATATTTAGTGAATAGTGACAACTATGAGAATTAGGACAAGTAAATTATAGAGAGAAAGTAAACATGGGCATGATCAGCCCACGTCCCAGCTATCTAAGTTTGCATTACAAGACCCATATCCAAACATGAGATTCTGCAGTATGTAAAAACTGCATTACCAGAACATTAAGTATCCCTACAAGGTAAATCTTCAAAAAAATTGTGAAAGAATATATCACCAAGTGGGAATGAATAAGGATTCTATTCACTGTAACAGATGATTTCAGCTAGCTATTCCACTGATATAAACAAAGTTACTTTGATTGTAAGTATTATTCAAACATGCATTTCCAAGCTAGAATAGGCCTTGTTTGATGATAAGCTTTAATAAGAATGACAATGATGTCTCGAGTACTTGGCAGCTTCACCAGCGCCTCACGATCTGATTGAATATGTCAGGGTAAAGGCTGTGAACATTTAGGGTTCATATCTTATTCACTCAGAAACAGTTTCAGGTCATATTATAGAAAAAGAAGTTGATTTATTTTGCATGACAACTATGAATTTTAACCAAAAGACACATTAATAAAATAAAAAAGGCCTTTTCTCTCAAACCGCAGAGGCAATTCTTCCCTCTTCCTGAGGTCTTTTCTTGCATTAGTTTTATGTTTGTATAGTGCAAACTGCTGTCTTCAAGTAATACACGTGAGACCAGCAGCTGCTTACATTTTTCAGTCTTTCCTTTGACTTTGACATGGTACCAAAATGAATGCAACTTTCTTTTGCATTGTCATGCACCTTCAATTCCCATTTTGTCTAACTGTACTTCCTAAAAACCAAGAGAAAGAAAATGGAAAATGATAAGCTGACAGCTTTGTTCCCTGCAGTCAGTTATAGCAAAAGCCTGTGGAAATTTGTGACAAATTATTGTAATCCACATGAGGCACTGGAAAATCAGTATTCTCGGAGGCTGTCTAATTGTCAAGAAAAATAAGTGATCGAAGATTTATAAAAAATATAAATACATTAACAAGTATAGAATTTTTATTTATGAAAATTTAGACTAAGACCATCTTCTTTCACAGTAAAGTGATGGACAGTCTTATCACCATCATCATTACTGAAAAGTATGGATGCCTAAAAATTTATTTTAGAAATATGCATCGATTAAGTATACATTTCTAGGGTAACTTTCTGTTCCAGATCAATTAATATCTTTCTTTATCCTGCATAAAAGTCAGATTGTAAAGTGCAGGACTGTTAGAACAGTTAAAACTGGCAATATATAATTTTAGATATTTTCTCCAGTGCTTTGATCTTAAATTGAATTCAGTCTGACATCAAGACAGCATCAAGTTTTAATGTTAATGAGAGGGCTATTGCTACTGCAATTGTAAAGTACAGTGGTCTAATTTTTTGAGACTTCCTGAACACAAACCAGTAAAAACCAGAGACTGTGGAATGACATGGAATCATGGGGGAGCACTCATTTTCTTAGAATTTGTTATTCTTTAAACTTTCTATTTGTGCTCTTTCATGACAAATAGCTGAACAGTTTAGAGGTTGTTTTTGTTGCTGTAGTGTTAGGGTTTGGTTTTTTTTTTTCGTTTTTTTTTTTTTTTTGCTTTATTTTGTAGGATTTTTTTTTTTTTTAAGACAGAATATCACTGGAAAACATGAGCTTTGATCAGGATATATTTTATGACCCGGTAATTCTCATGATTCTTTTATGTATTGGAAGCTGTGAAGTGACATGTGTATATGTCCCTCCTAGTGGAAGAGAAGCTAGCATTAATTGAGGTATTGATGGGTTTAAATGAAGCAGAAACAAGCTGAGAAACTCTGGCTACAACAAAAATGAGTACTGGTGAGCAGTGCATGCTGGGACATTAATGGTTTTCATTCGCTGCTCATTCATGCAAGTAAGTGTACTTTTAAGCATGGTGACTTGGGTCTATAGCAGCACAGTTCTGAGCTAAAAAGCCATGAAATACTATCTGCTGATGTATAAGAAAGTGAGCTCTGGTAGAACTAGTCTTGCCTGACCTTCCTGATGAACTGCATTTTTATTGACTGGATAGCTGCAGATATCCCAGTAGCATCTGATACTCTGATGATGGGGACAAAACTCACAGACATTAAAATCAGCAAGGTACTGTCTATATATTAAGGTAGGCATCTGCTATACAAATACATTAAAATAAAACATAAATTAAAAGGATACATATTCTGCACATTAATACTATCAGAAAGGTGTTATGCCATTGTTTATATATACAAAATCATTCACATATGTGTGGAAGTAGTTCACAGAATTAGGCAGTTCCATTCATCTCAAACTCACCTCAGGTGGTTACTTAGGATGTCAATAAATGCTGCTCTTTTTAGGAAAGATGGGAAAGGAGATTCAACTGGGGAGAAGAAACTAATAGAAATTAAAATAATAATAGAAACTTTTTAGGCATAATAGAAATTTTTAGGCATTTATTTTAATGGATATTAATCTGGTTTTTCCAGTTAAAATTCCAATATTTACCCTCTGTCACAGAGATCATCAGGGAACGGTGTGTGAATGGTCTAACCACCTATGGACAATTAGCTCCATTTGTTGCTTAAAAAAACCCACAAACGTGATTCACGATCTACTCTATCTTTTATCTTTCTCTGTGAGGTCTGTTATCTACTTTGGCTGCTCAACTTGCCAGAAGTTTCTACACGGAAAACAGATCTCTTCAGCTGGTCAGAAAAAGAAGAATTTTTTAAATACATGTCTTATGGAAAGAAGGAACTGCTAGTATCAAAGACCTAGAAGGGCTTAAGTAAACACAGTATTTATAGAGTAAATATATTCAATATAATACTTCTGTGAGTTACATGTACCCATAAACAAGCAGCCATTCTTAAGAGCATAACATCAGAAAGGTAAAATCTCACTTGTTTCAAATAACTCTAAAGTTAGGACCCCACTTGGGGAATTTTTTGTGCTATGAAGTTTTTTTTGAAACCTAAAGGCTGCCTTTCCACTGAGGATTTTGAGACTGAACAATTATTAAAGTTTCCAGACAAAGGCAGCAGCTGACAAGTTGGCTTCAGTACCCAAATGTCTTAGACCCTAATTTGAACTAGGGTTATGGCTATTTTGGCTTATTCAGAGGGACCAATATGCTCATCCAGCTGTGAACCAAAGAACAGGTGCAAAGGATTTTTAAAGCCTAATTTTATGCTGCTATTCCCGATATTGACACTATCTTGCTATATGACTGGTAACTGTCATGTTAACATGTCCTGTGTAACTGGGGTCAAGGGGTTTGTGTGTGTTTGTGTTTACATGTATGTATGAGTCAAAAACAGAGAATTACTTTGAATACCTGGAAATGAAGAAAAAGCAACCATCTTGGTCTCTTTCCCTTGACCTTCAGCTGTCCTATGGACTTCTCTTTTCAATATTGTCTTAAAAAAAAAGTTCCTATTTCTCTGGAAACCATGTTTACCCTTTGGCCAAGGGAAGGCATCATAAATTCTAGTGTTTCGGGCAGGAGTAAATTATAGCCATCCATCTCCTGAACAAAGCACATGGCATGGGGGGCTGCAGGTCACTTGCCTCCACAGTATCTTCCGACAGCACAGATGTAGTAAGAAGTTCAAGGGACTTGGTCTATTTTTTCCTTCACATCAAATTTCGAATGAATAGGATCTCCCATTCCCTCTTTCACATAGAGCAGAAGTCAAAATGGCAGTGATGATAATGCAAAAGAAGAAGGAAGTAATGATGCTAAGCACAGATTCACATTCTCTGCAATGGATGTTGAATATAATAAATGAAGCAGCTGGTTACATGGTCAACATAAAATATATATATTTAACCAGATTGTGTTTTCTGTTTAAAACAGAAATAGATTTCTGTTTTAATCACATCCATAAAATACATACATATTGTGAATAAGATCTAACTTTGTTGTGTAAATTATTCAATTATCTTGACAAAGAGTTTGGCTCTAGGATATCAAGGAGTTTTAAGTGCTAGTACAGAACAACCAAGTGTAGAAACACCAGGCTTCTGTTTTTTGTTTTTATTTTTTTATATTATATTCCTTTATAAAAGGAAAAATCTCTTACAATGGAATATCATGAGGCTACACAATACATAACAACCTTACTAGTCACATACAGAGGGAGGTCTTACCTCCAGGTTTTATAGGGGTCTTGTTTATTCTATGACACATTTTAGAGTTTCTTGTAAGTTGGAAAGAATCTTTTTGGAACCAGTTCTGTTGGTACTTTGGACTGTCATATATCTGTCAGAAAAGAGTTGATTTCTTCAATCCAAAACACTGTATAGGAATGTGCTCTCTTCGGGGAAATTGCTGAAATGGGTTTGCTAGCTCAGTATTCAATTGATGGTTATAACAAAAGAAAAAGAGACTACAAACACGCAGAGTAAGCAATACAGTCAAGCTTATTTAAAGATACAACCTTGAATCAAAATGCCTCTGCCTCTCCCTCCCCTTTCTCTGCTTTACTAGCATGACGAACTATTTATTCAAACATGGACAAAGTCAATAACATAAAGTGAAACAAGGCAGACAAAAACTGTTAGTTCATTATCTTCAAGTACTTCAAGTAATATTTAATTATATGTGCAAAACAAAAGATTTCCCAAAACAGACACTGAAAAATACTCACCACACTATAGCTTGTAAGTTGGCTGTAAGAATACCAAGATGTGAGACTAGCCAAGCAAGGCTTTGAAAACTGCATCTAATCACTTTCTTGGGATACTCTCTTGCTTTTTATGACTGCATGGAAAGAAAGGGTTTTCTTATGTCCCTGACTATAGTGCAGTGCCCTACTTCTTGTACTGGCTTTATAAGAGGTAAACTGAAAATGGAGGAAATCCAGGTTGAAATGAAAATCTCATCCTGCTGTGAGGTCCCTGAATCTCGTTTGATGCTATAGGTGGCATCAACCTCCAAGCTCCACAGCTCCTGATTCAGCCTTTATTACCACCTACTTGAGGAAGATTCATAGTTAGCCATGGCTAGTCTGGTCCACCAGAGCCTGGTTCTTGGACATTAATTTACAAATGAATTCTGCTGGTGGTGAGTCAATAAGGCCAATGGCTTAAGCACTTCAACTTTTTTAAATTGTGGAAACACTATTATAAACAATAGAGTTACTTGTCTTATAAAAACTATGGCATAGGCACAGAAATGGTACAATTTGTTTCATGACTCTGTACTGCTGCTTGATCTACTCCAGGTATTTTCGAGAAATGAGATTTAGTTAGAGGTTATATAACACAGTGAAATCAGTAAAAATGTGTATCACAGTTCTTAACTTTCACAAAATACATTCCTGACTTTTTCATTTGTTCCATAAGGAACTGAAAAATTAGCTTTGTGAAATAAAATATGAAGTACAAGGTTGTGGTATTAAGGAATCAGAGGCAAAAAAATCTCTTTTCTATCATAAAATAGTTTTCACTAATTTCTATTCAGCTTCTAGTTTAATTACTCTCCCCATAGATGATTGCTTCTAGGTTTCTTGCTAAGAACAGACAGCATGATTGATGGATAGGGCGCAATCTAATGTTGTATACTCATGCTACTCCTCATTTGCAAACAACTACTCAAACCTAGGTTGGTTTTTTTTTTTTTTTTTCTGGTAGCTTCTTGTTAAATCAGATTACTAATATCCCATCAAAAACATCTGAGATTTTATCTTGAGAATCACTTGCAGTTTACTGCTTTCTGTGAACTCATAGAAAATCTGTCTGTTCTTTGAAATTTGACAGAAGAATTCCTTAAAGAAGAACTGTACTTTTGTCTCATAATATTTCACTAAGATTTCAGAATTGAAAGATGCTAAAAAAAAAGTATCTAATTTTCACTTGCATTACTAGTAAGATAAATGAAAATAATATTAGGATTGGTGCCAAACTAATGAGTGAATATGAATGTTTTAAAAAAGTAGGTGCTGTCACCGTGAAAGCAGCTGTAACTATGACTTTAAATTTAAAAACATAGATTCTTGTATCGTCTCAACTACCTATGCAAAGAAAAGGGCAGTAAAGCAGACTGCTCCCCAACAACAATTTCTTTCTTTCTTTCTTTCTTTCTTCCTTTCTTCCTTTCTTCCTTTCTTCCTTTCTTCCTTTCTTCCTTTCTT
>NC_034409.1:106383461-106513134 GCF_002078875.1 Numida meleagris
CTTCCTTTCTTTCTTTCTTTCTTTCTTTCTTTCTTTCTTTCTTTCTTTCTTTCTTTCTTTCTTTCTTTCTTTCTCTAGTAAGTGAATTGTTAATTATACTGGAGGCCTTCAGGACATCTTGTGAGCAGCAGTTTCCCTGAATTCCCAGGAAAAAGAAAGGGGGACTATGCAACCAGGCTGCTTTGCCTACATCTCCAAACCCAACAACTGACTCAAAGAGTTTGCTCCATCTAGTCCTGCAACTTGAATAATGATGTTTTATTTTGAAGATTCAGACTCTACACCAATATTGCTTTCTCACAAGATACAATCCCAGTAGTACAGGAAGTACACAGTGTTCAGGGTTATGCAGTAAGAGAACTACGTAACTTTTCCTATTCCTGCCTTGTTTTTTATTATGCACTTGGTTAGAAAATGCAGTGAGAAACTTCAAGGAAAAAGAATTTGTCTTTTAGCTAGGGATGCTGAATGCCACATGGGATATTTTCATTATATTCCATTTTCTGAGGTAGAACTACAGTTTACTAAAGGGTGACTTCCCACACTCTTTGACATTGCTATGTTTCTTCCTTTATTTCTAGCCGTTCAAGTTATTTCACAAAATTGCTTAACAATCCTGAAGACTTCCTAAAAATATGCCCTAATTGTCTGGAAAGTGAAGTATACCTACAGATAACATGTGGCACATTTGCTATCTCTAGAGGTAGTTACATAAGCTGAAAAGATCCAAATATATTTAACGAAGTCTTTCCAAGGATAACTTGGAATTTTCTTAAGTTGTGTGCTTCCTGAAGTGTTCCTGTATTTATGTTGTATAGTTGACTCAGTTGTTCTGTATAACAGACTGAGCACCCAGAGCTCGTTTTGCAATAAGGGGCTCATTAGGGAGCTGAACTCCAGTGAACTGTGGAAAAAAATAAACATGGAGTCATTTCTGAAGCACTTAAGAAAGTCCAAGTCTTCTCAGCCCCATGTCAGCTAAATACATTTTTAATGCTGCTACTGACAAATAATAATCCTTCGATTTTCTTTCCACAAGCTTGTAAAGTTGTTGGCAGCTCCAGTAACTCCTCTAGTTTGTACTGTCAGCCCTTCGAGCCTCCTGTAAATCTCACTGGTTTCTCACACCTCACTATCCAGAGCTCATATTCCTTGCCTCAGATTCTGCCAGAAGAAATTCCAATAACGTTATACAATTTCTTTCCCCCTAAGTCTACCCTCCTGTCTAAGCAGGCTCCTATTGTGTTCTTAATTAGACGGCATCCCTTGCAGAGAATGGGATTTTGAGGCAAAGAGGTGAAAAAAGGGTCACTGGTAATGTATTATATGTACGAGGACTGAGCTAGCTTGTAACTGCCAGACTCTAAGCCTGAAAAATTAGTTTAGTAGAAACATTGGAACATTTCCTCGAATTCAGGGAAAACCAGAGAGGAATCTGAATTCTTATTTTAATTTTATTGAAACATTTCAAGAAGTGCAAAAAAAAATCATCTGTCAAGAGGTGCCACGTCATTACTCCTGTTAAGAAAAGTCATAACTCAAGAGCAGTCTGTGAAATAGTTTTCTCTTCCTCATTTGGGATCACCTAGTACCACAGAATACAAAGATGTAAACTAAACTGCTGCTTTAGAGACCAAACTGTTGCTCTAAGACAAAAAAAAAAAGGGAGAGCACTAGCACCTCTACACAGTAAGTTCTTTGTTTTGGAATGTCTAAGCAAAATGAATGCAGAAAGAAAAGGGATACCAGGTCACTGCTGCTCACTTGATAGCATATTTGAGCCCCTCCTTTGGGGAAAAGGATTTATTCTGCTACTGTACCTTAACAGGTGAAACAACTAGCTAGCAAAGGTTAAAAGTAGACTGCAGAAGAAGGAGCCCTTGTTAAGTCTAAATTTTCTGAAACATTTGCATACCAGCTGTCTTGGACTTGCTTTGGCAAGACTGGCTCACTCATATGCATCTTTCATACACAATAATCTCTCTGTATAGAGAAAGCAGATGGAGGGACAAAGACTTCTACATTGATACTGACAACTAATTACTGCGTGACTGCAGCAGTATTATTGCCATCAGAAGAGCATCTATACAGTCTTGTGGATTAAAAAAATAACATCTCTGGAAGATGATGACATGAAAAGCTTTTCTACCAAGTTTTGTCAGTGGGTCCCACTTAATAAAAAGGTAACAAAAAGGAGGAATTCAGTCTTTCTTATTGCACTAGGCTGTGGAGAGGCAAAAAACAGTACAGGTGTAGAATCACCAGGCTGTCATTCAGGATGTTTTTGCATCTACCTTTATACCCCTACAAGAGAAGTTGTGAAGTACAGAGGGAGAAGCAAGCCCAACCATTGTACAATTCATCCAATCTGAATAAGACATCTTTTTCAAACAGAATGAAGCTCCTCTAACCATAGGAAGAGCCTAATGGGTAGCTGAGACTAAACCAAAGCACAGCTAGTTTTACTAGTTCTGCTTATACTGTTCGTAGACTAGCCCCTAGTAGAGTCAGTCTCCTCATCCATGCCACAACATTGCTTTTGTGGGCTCCTGCGGTCAAGAGAGGTATGAATGCCCCATCTCCAGCACTGCCTCTTAAATGCAGAATTGCCAAGTCTACTAAGAGAGAGGTGACATCCTACTAGATCTGCTGGAAATGGTTTGGATTCAGCCAGACTGGAACTGTGCTGAAGCAGATCAGCCTGCTGAAGATAAGCCCATGCTCTGCAGAAACATCAATGGATCTCAACACCTTCAGGCTTGCAGGAGAATATAGATAAGTAGTGTGGGATGACGCTAGACCAACTGACTCAGATAATGGCAACAGCTCTGTTCCTGTGACGATCGGCCAGAAAACCCACATGCCAACCACAGACTTGAAATGGTCGCTGCTGCACCAGCTTCTCTTTGCAGGGGTATAAGTGGGATTGCTTATACTTCTATAGAATGATAGTCACTTGGGTAAAATTCTGATGCAGCAAAAGTCCAGAGGAGTTCTGTCACTAACATTTTTTTTTTTGCTAGGATTTCACTTGACAGAATACAAGTTACACTGAAAACTTCTACAGTCTTACTATTCAGGCCTAATACATGCTAAAAAAGAGGCATTAAATGAGACCTAAATGGTAGAATATCAAACATTTATATATATTCCTTACAATGTTTAATAAAATCACTAAAAGTCTCCAAAGCTACTTAATATTGTCTATTACTATGCATATCCTCAATTCATGACTAATGTATTTTGATTCAGTCACAGGGCATGCTTTAAACAATTAACTGATGCATTATGTGCTGCATTTCAGATGTTCAGAATGTTAATTGTTTGTTCCCTTCAGTATCCCACACTCAAGATGCTAATGAAAAATTTAGTCATGATGGTATTGTTTATGACATACATAGCTGTGATACATGATAATTTCACAATTATTTCAAGTCACCATGTGGTTTCTTTTGACATTTTGTGACAGGCTGTGTTATCAAGCACAATTGTTTGCACAGGAGACAACTGTGACACGTGGTCCTTGGGACATTATGTTATCTTCTGATAATGATGTCATTAACATGTGTATACTATAATTAATGACTACAAGAGTGATTCATTTGAATAAGGCTTATGAATCCATTTCATCTAAAAAGGGAAAGAAAACCTATAATTATTTGGGCTCACATCCTGAAAGCTACTTACTTACAACCTGCTGCAGCTACACTGGGTGACCCATTAATTGAGGCATATTAACCAAGAAGCATTTATTCCTCGGTTATATTATAGTAGCTTGGATTAGAATCATTGTAATAATGATTGTTCTTGTAGAGATCAATGAGAGAAACAGGAACCTAGCAGTGCTCAGAAACCCTTTGTCAACCTATCTCCTACCAATTTTATCCAGAAAATAATTATATTTCATCAGTCTACATAGATAACTTAATGAAGCTGAAGACATGTAGATAGCAGACCCACTGCAGAGGGTCTTTCTCCCCTAAGCCATAAGACAGAAAAACAGACTCTGTGTGCTGCACAGAAAGCAAATTATCTTAAAGGTGGTCTCAGACACATGAAGGTTTCTAATAAAACCTTAATTATTTATATCCCTCACTGTTATAATGAACATCCTCTTGATGAGGTAAAATATAATCTATTTTTTGACATCATATTTTTGCCAATATATATGACCAATGTCCTGATGCTAGTCATATTATGGTTTTAGTATAATTTATGTTGTGCTTTCACTACAAATTCAATTATCCTTTTCAAAACTTACTCCTTACTGAAAGAATAGGTATACCCTCAAATTTGTTTTCAAGCCCCATGTTTCACTCCCCTCCCTTCAGGCTAGCAAAATTCCATAGAGACTATTTTGCTTTATTTGAATTTTCAGAAGGCTATCTTTGGGCATATGGAGTATTTTCAGACAGATACACCCATTCAGGAACAGCCACACAAGAATAGCTGGGAGTGAACAAAATGCCAACCTGCTATAGTCACAGTCCTCAGGAAAACTGCCTATGATGTGTCTTGTGAAGACATTTGAAAATATACTGTTTGCAGAAGCTAGAGCTGATGAAGGCTGGATCATGATGAATTCTCCAAGTAGATGAAAACTCACAACAGCTCCACATAGTTAAGCACAGATATGAAAGGAAAATCTGATTCCATGTATATCCTACTGGCCCTACTTCCATTTCTGCTCAAAAGATGCTCTGCAAAATCATCCTCAAGTGAATGAATCAGTCATGTCAGCCACAAGGATGGGATAGGAGAGGAGGGAAATGGGGAACTACAGTCAGAGCTACTGCTTTTGGGGGCCCCATAACCTCCAAAGGACAAATTTTGAAGTGAATTCAATTATGCATGAAACACATCAGAACAGGAGTAGTTGAATATGTTCCTGCAAAACCAAATCAACAAAACTGTTTTTCAAGAGATACCACTACCTTAGTTGTTTCTGTCTCTCTGTTTTATAGAATAGAATCATAGAATTGTTTGAGTTGGAAGGAACCCTTAATGGCCATCTGGTCCAACTCCCCTGCAATGAATGAACACAGACACCTACAGCTAGATAAGGTTGCTCAGAGCCCTACCTAGCCTGACCTTAAATGTCTCCAGGGACGGAACATCTATCACATCTCTGGGCAACCTGTTCCAGTGCCTCACCACCCTTACTGTAGAAGATTTTCTCCTCATAGCCAACCTAGAACTCCTCTCTTTTAGCTTGAAACCATTTCTCCTTGTCCTGTCACAGCGGACACTGTTAAAGAGTCCGTCCCCTGCTTTCTTATAGCCCCCCTTTAAGTAAGGAAAGGCCACTTTCAGGTCTCCCCAGAGGCACCTCTTCTCCAGGCTGAACAGCCCCAGCTCTCTCAGCCTGACCTTGTAGGAGAGGTGTTCCATCCCTTGGATCATTTTTGTGGCCCTTCTCTGAATGCTCTCCAACAGGTCCACATCTCTCCTGCACTGAGGACTCTACATCTGGACTCAGTACTCCAGGTGAGGTCTCACCAGCACAGAGCAGAGGGGCAGGATCACCTCCCTTGCCCTGCTAGCCACGCTTCTTTGGATGTAGCCCAAGATACAGTTGGCTCTCTGGGCTACAAATATGTCCTCTTATATTTTCCTTTTCTGGTTTAAATAACTGCAGAAGCCTTTCTTATTTTTCTTTGCATCCTTTGCCAAGCCTAGTTTCAGTTGGGCCTTGGCCTTCCTGACCCCATTACTACACAACCTAGCAGCACCTCTATACTCATACCACTCATGTTTTCACTGCCTGTGCATATTCTTCCTGCTCTCCAGTTTCATCAGCAGGTCCTGCTTCAGCGATGCTGGTCTCTTGCCTTCTCTCCTGACTTCCTACACCTGGGGATGGAGAGCTCTTGAGCCCTAAGGAAAGCTTCCCTAAAGATCTGCCAGCTCTGCTCTGTTCCCCTGCTTTTCAGGACAGATCCCCAGAAGATTTTGTTGACTAATTCCCTGAAGAGCTGGAAGTTGGCTTTCCTAAAATGTAGCATCCTGATTTTACTCTTTGCCTGTCCCATATCCCTCATGACCATAAACTCCACCATAGCATGATCACTACAGCCCAGGCAGCTTCCATCCTGATGTCACCAATCAGTTCACTTACGTTGGTGAGCAACAGGTCCAGTATTGCATCCCCCCCTGGTGGGGCTGTCTATTGCTTGTCTTGAGAAGTTATCCTTGCTACATTCCAAGAGCCTCCTGGATTGCCTACAGCTCACCGTGCTACTTCTCCAGCAGATGTCAGGCTGCTTGAAATCCTCCAGCAGGATGAGATCCTGCAATTGCGATGTCTCCTGTAGCTGGAAGAAGAAGGCTTCATCGACAGGATCCACTTGATCTGCTGGTCTGTAGCAGACACCAAGCATGAGGCTCCCTTTGTTGCCTCAGTCTCTAACTCTCAGTCATGAGCTTTTGACTTGCTCATGGCTATTCTTCAGGGACAGCTCTTCACACCCTATTCTTTTCTTGATGTAGAGAGCAATACATAAAAGCCATTATATGGTTTGCAGAAAAGGTCTGAAAGCTCCTCACTTACTATCTTGTTGAAATATACAGTGATGAACATTAAATGGATACATGTTCCATATCCTCCCCTCTGTCCCCTTGTGTCATCACTTCAACAGTGTCAGATAGTTCTGCTTAGGTATGTGATGGGCTGCACTGGATTTATGGGAGAGATCGAAAAGTACACAGATCCCACCTGACTTGAAACATCTGGATGTTTTGTAACATTTAATGTAGTATGAGATTCTTTTTTTCTGGGCATGAAAGCATGAGAATAACTTATTTTGATGCAAGGTAAAAGGAAGAAAGCTGAAATACAAAATCATTCCAGTAGAAGTCCTCTCATTTCAGCACAGACATGAAATTCATTGGGTTAGCTTACATTGCACTGCATGAGAAAAAGGTTAACGTACTTGCAAGTCAGGATAGAACGTCTTGCCCTCAGCAAGCTAGAAGTACATGATGTAACCCCTACAAGCACTCTGACATACGTGTGTGCCATCCAAAAGTATTCCTGGATGGTTCTGGGTTAAATCTCTGTTGTCCTCAAGCTCCTGTATTTCACATAAAAAGCATGCTCATTCATATACAGAAGCTGGAGCATAAATTTTTTCAAGTTAATGCTTCAGGATTCATCTGTCCATTCACATGTCCTGTCTTTGGAATGAATATTAACTAAGCTGCAAAAAGTCACTTTTGCTCCAGAAAAAGTGTCTACGTAAGACACGTTACAGCTAAGTAATGTCACTATTAGAACATACTACAGTAATCAGAAAAAGCAGAAATAGTCTTGAATATGGAAAAGATCTAACGAACTTAATGAGAAATGCAGAAGATACCATGCATATATATTGCTGTATGCATATATAGGCACATAGATACACATCTGTAGCATCTGAAGAATGAGGCAGGTTCACATGGCTACCCCGCAGCAAACAGAAGAAATTCAGCCTCTTTAATTACTGAGTAATTACTTTGCATCTCTTCTATGCTAGGATATGGATAGCTACCACAGAGCAGCAGAGGCCAAGCCACCAGGTCACTGCTGCATTGATGGCATATTTGAGCCCCTCCTTTGAGAAAAGGGATTTATTCTGCTACTGTACCTCAACAGGTGAAACAACTAGTTAGCAATGTTTAAAAGTAGGTTGCAGCAGAAGGAGGAGCCCTAGTCATCCTAGTCAAGCTATATAGTGGGTACCACTGAACTTAACTCCTCACCGGGTTCACTCTTTCATCAGCTGTTTGAATACCTCATACAATGCTTTGGAATGTCTCTAGGTCCACACTAAAGACTCTAAGACCAAAAAGGGAGCGCACTACCACCTCTATGCAATGAGTTCTTCATTTCAGAATGCCTAAACAAAGTCAATGCAGAAAGAAAAGAGATACCATAAGTAATCAAACACCAGGGCTCCTTATTCACATCAGTCTATCCACTGGCAAATTCCTTGAAATATATCTGGAAATACACAGAAATGCTTTGTAGTGCCAGCAAAAAATCCTGAGGGCATCCTGGATCATTGTGCAGTCCTGTAATTGTTTTCCTCAGCATTTAAGTACAGATCCACTTTTCCTAAAAGCCAGGAACTTCATTTAAGTATTATTTAAATCTTAGAGATGGGCATTTAGCAAACGGTAATTTCATTTTCAACAGCAAAATGCAACCACTTACAAAAAGTCTGGTCTTCCTTATTTCAGCTTCGCAAGTCACCACTCAGAATCTAATAGCAGCAGATTTTCCTTGCTGAAAGTATGGGTTTATGGCTCTAAGTGCATGGCAAAGAGCCAGCTTGTACCAGTGGTGAATGCAACAGTTATGCTGCATCACAAAGTAAGACAAAAATAGCAGAGCATTGCTTTCTTATGGAGCACTTACAGTAATAGGCACTCATTGAAAAAGCCAGTTTTAAGATAAGACAGAAAAAAAAGCCTGCTGCATGATTGTGTACGCACATGTGTGCAATTACCAAAACCAATGAGTAGTAATTAAAAGCAAAAAAAAAAAAGTAAAATAACTTCTCATAGATATTCTCATAGATATTCTTTCTACTGTTCTGAACACACGT
Organism: Numida meleagris; assembly: GCF_002078875.1. Taxonomy (NCBI): domain Eukaryota; kingdom Metazoa; phylum Chordata; class Aves; order Galliformes; family Numididae; genus Numida; species Numida meleagris. The sequence continues at coordinate 106,392,050 of NC_034409.1, forward strand.
AACAAAATATATTTATGTAAGAGCTCTGTTGAGGTATTCCTTTTTTTGAAGGAAAATTCTTTTTGAGAATGGAGTCTCTTTCCCATTTCATTGCCACTAACAGTGAACTTCCAGAAAGTACATTTGATCCTTTGAAAATCTTTGTCCTTAGTGAGCAGAGATGAAAGTAAGAGGAGAACATGATGGTTTCTAAGGTACTTGCAGCTCAACATGACACATCAGTTAGTAGAAACCTAACTTCTTGCTAGGTCAAATACTTAAGAAAGTATTTTAACCGATCCAGGTAAATGTCAGAATGGGAACATGGAACTAAGAGAACTTGTGGTGCTGACTGAAAGCCAGACTACCGTTGCCTGTTGACATATTCATTTCCAAAGAGTAGCAACAATTTCTGGAGCTTGATTGTACATTCCTTGCAGAGTATGACATATGAAACATACACCAACTTCCTTAAAAGTTTCAGCTTTAAAATACCAACAGAAAACAAACCTAAAAAAAACCTTATAGCAACATATGCTTAAATTGCTAAATATTAATCTGCTTTTCTAAGCATTCTTCAGCATGTCACTGATGATATGAAAAATCATTCTATACACACCATTTTTATAAATCAAGGCTCTACTTTAAGAACAAATAAATGGCTGCAGCAATGTAATAATAAGGATGCATTTTTAGGTGAATGTATATTGGGGAATAAATTTAATGTCAAAAAATCAACAGCAATACAACACACAAGAATGATTATTCTGTTTGATGAAGGCAAGATTTCCGTCATAGCTCTTTACTTTTTACCTGCTAAAATCCTAGATGCATAATTTTATTTTGTTGTAATGGTTTGAAATCAGATCAGTCAAAAATCAGTCATTTTAGGTATCTCTCTGAAAGCTGTACTACAGCTGGATTAACAGTCTAAGGAGTATATTCAGGAAATCCCTGTACCATCTGATTGTGTCTAGATATTTTTGTTACTTTTTGCATTCCTTTTTTTTTGGTTGAGAATCAAACAACAAATTTATGCACGTGCCCACATGTTCATGCATGTTGCTGGACTGCCTGAGAACACATCTGCTTGCATGAGCAGTATGTCATGGTAAAGCCTTACAGCCACCACAGCTAAAACGATTTCACCTTGGCAATTCTACTTGGACCTACTTGTACCTGCACAAACTGCTCTGTCGTACTGTTCTGCTAAAGGCCTACAGTGCGCATCTTTCATAAGTATCTCAATACTTTGTGGATACCATAACTTAATCTTTTGCAAAGTCAGAAGGAATCTTTGTGTATTTCACAACAAGACAGCAACTTGAGTGGAAAATACTACTCCAGCAATTAAAAGCTATAGCTGGAACCGTAGCATTTATTCTTTCATTGAAAAACCATTTTTATTTCCTTAGTCATATGTTCACCTACATCCATGGAGTTATGTAAAATAGCTTTTCCAATGTCTACTTCGAGATTGCCAGATGGAAGTTAAGCATTGAATAAATGATGCTAGGGAAGGTAAAATGAATTTCATCAAGATGTATATAATGCCTGCACAATACAATACCCACATGATCAAATATTATAATTCAATATGGAGAAGAAAAAGAAAAGTGAACAGAAGACTCATTATTCTGTGGCCTGATGGCAACAGTTAAAAAAATATATAGATTTTGTTGGATTAATCATAAATAATTAGGACAATAGTGAAAGCTCATTCATTCATTAGCTCCTGGTTTGACGGACCTAATCGATTCATTCCTTAACCCTGCTGAATTCTAATAAGATTTATCTGAAAATGGAGCCACGTTTCTTCAGTTCTCCATAATTTTTTTTCCCCCAAAGAACATAAAAGAACAGATTAAGATACGTTCAAGTATCACATACTGAACAAATATCTGAAAAAAACGTGGAGGCAAGCTCGCATGCTGTTGCAGAGGTTAAATCTTAATGGCTAGGAACAAAATTCAGAGCAAAGGAAACCTGTTTCATGCAAGGAAAATACATTTGGACTGCTGAAAGAAAATTTGCGTTTACAAATCTTTCATTCTGATTGTACCTGACATGCACAGCAGGAATGGGTATAGGAAACAATGCCTTAAATTCTTTTGCATACAACATCTTTAGCTTTTAAGACACCTCATCTTCCTACCTTGTATTTTCTGTGCCTTTTGTATGCCTCACAAATGTACATTTTTGTTTTTATTTGATTATCATAGAATCTATACACATTTTTACTGCATACTATGGTAGGATTTCTACAGAGAAGTCTGAACAAAGCTAACATGTTAGTCTTTTTGAAGAGCAGGAAAAAAAAATTGTTTTTGAAGTGATAAGAAATTATTATATAGTATATATCTGGAGATAAAATTGCTTCTTTTAAGAAAAGCTGAAAATTTCACTGGTGGAAGCAGATGTATGAGATTGCCTATAGGAGACTCATGCAGGGAAATGTATGTAACTGATTTGGTGTCTCTGTCACTTGTTACTCACACGCAGTTTATAGCCTACATGTTGTTAAGCTATTGTAAATTCTTCTTGTTGTAATTCAATAGTTCTTTCTTACCTAGTTTATGCAAAAGCAAACTTTTACATCAAATTAAAGCTATGGATAAACATTCAGCTATGGAAGACAGATTCTTTAGTGCACGTGCTAATAAAGGAGCAAACCACTAATCTTTGTTGGGGAACAGAACAAAAATGTTTCAACAGCCCTAAGTCCCAAACAAATTAGAAGAGTTATGATGCAAGTCCCATTGCAGCATGCAGTAATCAAAAAGAGTGAATAATCTTTTGAAACACTGATCTTGTGCTGAAAAAGATTGTGGTTATCTCATTCAAAGTACAGAAGAACCCCTGGTATATAAGAAGAAATATGATATAAGAGATTGGCCGCGTTCTTTGCTGTTCAAATCCTCAACTCACATAGGATCAATAATGTGAAGCTCTGAAATGGATAGCTGAATAAGTGAATGTGGAATGGTGGTGACTATGAGAAGTAGGAAGCCCCAGTGGGAATGGACTCTGCAGAACTGTAGGAGACGGATGAGACTACTCACTCACTGGTGGTGAGGCAGGGCAATGTCTGGAAGGGTACATGAGTGGTGGTGTCTAAAGCTATCAAGCAATTCAAATGGATTAAGAAAATAGAACAGTCTCCTTTAAATAAAAACAATATAAACCACCACCACCACCACAACAACAAAAACCAGCCAAGTCTGGCATGCAACTTGCTGCTATGCCCTTGCTACTCCTTGATGAACTCTGAACATTTTCTAGGTGTGGGTTTGCTAGTAGGGATGCAAGGCCCTTAAGAAGGAGCTTTTCCTTGGCAAAATGTGGTAAACAACAGTCAGGTTGGAAGAGGTCAAGGGAAAAAGAGGAAAAGAGTCACAGCATCCTTTACAGGTTGCCTGCTCAAAGGCTGTAGGGAGGTACGCCATTCCATTTTCATTCTTTTCTTGTAATGGGTAGAACTTTGACTTCCTTTCCTTCAGATGAACTTTGAAGGAGAACACAACCAAAATCATTCTGCATGTAGTCTTTGTGAACAGAAATCTGCTCTGCTACAAGAAAAGGAAATGTTTAGATGAGAATAGACATAAGAAAGGAAAGGGAAGAGAAAATGATGTGAGACATGAGAATATCATTCTCTTTGAGCCTGAGTTTTTGTCCTGCTGAAACATGGCTACAACCATAAAGGAGATGTATCTTAAGGTTAGCATGACTACACACAGAGAAAGAAATGACAGGATAGAAGTAGAGACAGGGGTAAGTGAAGGGGAAGGGAAAGGGATAAGAAACAGTATTATAAAAGCTAGCTCTTCTGAAGTGGAAATAGTCGTGTACAGTACATACCTGCAAAATTAATTTACATCCCACTATTGCCTTACAGTGCTCTCTTGATTTAGATTTACTTAATCTTTGTTAGTGAAATAGACCGAACTCCCAATGACATTGCAAATATAAAAATAACTGTCAATACATCATGCATGCACTTCCTCCACTAGAAGTCAACATTAAACCCAGCACACACACCACATAAAGCTCCCCCATCCCCAAACTGAAATTAATGTATTCACAGAAGCATCTATATTTTAAAGCATTACTCAGGAAAATCACTTGGTTAAATAAAACGGAAGCATGGAAATCCAGGGAGCTATATTCACCATAAGCATTAAATGGTAAATATTCAAGAAAAATGAGGCTGTGCACCGATATATGTGCTGAATTTGAAATCCGTTTGACTCTATGTAAACCAGTAAACATCACTACTGAATTGTGGGCACGGTTAGTGTTTAGTCGTTACTCCTCGATCACACAGACTGAAGGAAAAAAAGAATAACCTGCCAGAACATTGTCTTAACACTACTTGCATTAAGACACGCTTTTGTGTAGCCAACTTTGATATTTAGAACCACTCAAAAATTTGCACAGATTCCTATTTTAGGGTTATTTTTTCAAGAAAATGAAAATAGAAAAAATGAAATATGAAACATGAAATTGTCAATAGAAAGAGAGCTTTTGAAAATAACTCCCACCCCAGACTTCACTCTGAATGTTCAAATTTGGGCAACATAAAACTGAGGGACAACTATCCTGAAAAAAAACAATGAAAATGATACCCTTGATACAAATGTGAAAGACAGAACAGAACCTATGTGTGCCTTCCAGCTAGCTAGATATCTGGACAGAAATTTATGTGTCACCTACCTGCTAGAAACACTGCTGAGCAGCCAGCCTCCTAGAAATCAAAAAAAGGCTGCTACGTTCTTTTTCTGCTTGAATCCAATTAGACACAATTTTATTTTTTTATTTTTTTTTAAAAGAGAGAATTCCTTACCTCCTGTCCTTTTCTAAAATAAAGTATTGCAAAGATTAGCATACAAAAGCGCTTAAGTATTTGTACTGCAGTGCATCTGACAATTATCTTACAAGAGAAAGCACTCGTTTTGGCCAATTGCCACAGGCTTGGTATTACTGAGAGAAGTAGAAAGCATTTGAATTTACAGAAGAAAAGGGATATTCCAGCTTTCTACCAGTACCTTGAACATACTTCACGTTTAATTTCACCCTGTTGCCACAGGCACTGTGTTGTTATGACAGCTGATCTGCCATTGAATAGCTGTAAAGGAAAATCAACAAAGGATCGCTTCAGCGATTTTCAGTGCAATTTATTGGAGCTTGTATCTTGCGGCTGCTGCCGCCTGTCGGGGTAATGACACATGATGGGTGATTAAAGTGCAAGTCCTTAAATCAAAGCTGTGCCAATGGTCTGAAGAGGCAGAAAACAGCATTTAGACCTTGCGCATTTCTCCTAGTGGGAGGATCTCATTAGTAAAAGAATGGGCTGTTTTAATAGCAAGAGAAAGTATTTGTGTCTAGGGAGAATTTTTATGTTTCCAAGATTTACCAGAGCTTTCTTACAGCTTCTTTTAGGCTGTGCATTTAATGAAAATAAATAAGTAATTAAAACAGAGAGAATATTATAATCCATCACCAATGACTTGGAAATTAGAACTGAGCTCTAGTGTAGTTTGTTCACATCATTGTTGTCTGTGAAAAGGGTAAATACAAAAAGAAGTAAGGGTAGCTTGCTGGCCAGCTCACGGGAAAGGACTCTTAGGGATACAGGAGCACCTCCACTTCACTGAATTTGTTTTTGGTTTTCAATCCCTTTACCTTACTTTCTTTCTGATGAGATATACAAATAATCCCACTAGAGATTTTTACCAATTTGGCCAAATTTGTACGCTGGGCAAAAATACATTCTACCTGAGATAGCTGCAAAATAGTTTTGAAGAAGGAAATAAATATCAAAGCCCTTTGCTCAAAGATGACAATGTTAGGAGAAGAAAAGTAATAAAGCAGAGTACACTACCAGACCGGGAGACTTTGTTTTGCTTCACCACAGAAAACACTATTTATAGGCCATTTGACTGTGAAAAATGGAACAGAGAGAGATTGCAAAATATCAGAATAGTTAGGTTTAGGTGAATTTGACATAGTATGACTGCTGTTGCTCTTAAAACATTTTTAAAGGAGTTAGGGAAGATGATTTTTACCACTGTTTACAGCATAACATGGATAATTTATCTTTAGAAATGCACAATAGGCAATGCCACCCTTACTAGCATCTTGTGGAACATACGAATTTTTGATGAGAAATTCAACATAGACAAAAGACTATGATCTCTATGTAAACACTATTATTTTCTTCCACAAAGAAAAGCAGTGGTTGGACAGATCTCAATATTATTATATTCTAGATAAAGAATTATATTCCTGAAGAGTAAGATGAGTATCTAGAGGAACCCTAGTGAGCAAAGCACAGTGAATTCTCCATCACAGCATGGTGACTGTACTGCAGATGTTGCAGCAAAGCAACCTCATTTGACTGGCCACACGGGAAGTGCACGTTTATCCTGCCCAGATCAAGTTCATGGAGGCAGCCAGGTGAAAATTTCTGTACACTTTAATAGCCAAATGCTGCAGCATGTCAGCAATACAGTGGAACAGTAGAGAAAACAGCTTCACTAGATTCAGAATCTCTCTTCATAAACGTATTTTTGGTTTGTGTTTATAACTACTATTTTTTATTTCTTTGAAGTTAGCTTATGCAATCATTGTTTTCTTCTTCCATGAGTTTTGTGAAGATGGAGAGAAACAGTTCCTTCCTGGAGACCTGAAATGGTCTCCACAGAGAAGAGGCATCAAGGGAGGCAGAGACAGCAGAGCCTCTGTGGTGAATTACCACAGCCAAGACATGGGACAGCACCAGGCTCCCTTTCCCAAACAGCATTTTCTCTCAAATAGAAAGTATTTTTTTTAAAAAAAGGTTTTTTTTTTTAAATGTTTAAATGGTGGTACTTAGCATTAAAGTATTAGCTGGGATTAATATGTTCCTGCTGGAAGGAAGTGTGGGTCTAACTGAAGCGTACAGCTTTAGGTTGATGTATTAAACACAACATGCAAATAGTTAAGAAGCATACTCGAAAGGAAAGTGAATGAAACAATTCCTTTTTATTTGCAGATGGGATTTGTTGGAGATGTTCTGGTGATCAGATTAAAACTTCTCAGTCTCCATAATGACAATGAAATTAGTGATGGACTTAGGAAGAGGCACAACTAACAGGAACACCTCCAACAGGATTATTTGCATAGGAACATATATTAGAAATATATATACCTTACTGAAAGCTTGCTTTCCAGTAGGGATTTTTTTTTCCCACAATACTTTTCTATCATATTATATATATATAGCCCCTAAAGTGGAATTAAGAAATATGACGTTTATTGAGATGAAGGCAGGCAGGCATTCCATTTTAAGCAGACGTCTCTTCCCTTGTGACTCCCAGGCAACCTTTAAATAATTTTAGTTCTTCCCTTCATGTTAAAGGCTCATTATCTTCTATAGAAATTCTTTAGAAGTCTTCTCATCCCAGGCTCCAGGAATCATTTCTCAAGACAGCATGAGCTTCCTTATTCCAGATCTCTCTCATAATTTTCTAATATTGTATGTCTTGGTGAATAACTATTCAGAATCGCTTATCCTTGATTCAGAAGAAAATAAAAAGTGACTGATCATGATTTTTATGCCCATTTCTTAAAAAGAAAGGGGGAAAGATAATAACTGCTAAGTGAAGACTCTGCTCTCACAGTTGCCATTCCAGACCCGTGGTTCCTGATCCAGCATTGACTCTGGCAGCTCTTTCATTTTACATCTCTTTTACTATTTCTGAAGGCTTTTTCTTTTCCTCTCATCCTTTTTCTTTGCTCTCCCTCCTCATACAATCTCCCTTCAGCCAAGAAGTTGGACCTACTTCTCTGAGGTGAAGGTGTCACACAGCAAACACTGAGGTAATAAATAAGTGTGTATCTGGAATCGTTAACATTTCTTTCATAGCTTTAGGAGCCTTACTAAGCAAGCTAAATTGATTTAAATAAGCTTAATCTGTTTTTATATCAAATAAAAATCTATCAATTTTAGAGGTAGCAAGTCATGGAAGTACATTTACGTTACTGTTTATTCTGACCACTCCTGAACTTCCAAAACAAAAATTCATCTACCCTCTTTTGATATCAAATGTCAATAGCTTTTCTGTTTACACATAGGTGACACAGAAAATGCTGGCAATGTAAAGCACCTAGTTTCATCAAGAGAAGATTTGTCATAGCAAATACAGAAAATAGAAGTTTATCCAGCAATATTACTAACAAGAGTAGGTGAAAGCTTTCATTAACTTTGGAGGAAAAGAGTAAAATAAAGGTTTTCCTTTTAAGTTCACAGGGATGCTATCCATGGTTAGCATATGTATACACAAGATATCAGTTGTACAAGGAGCATTTCAAAAGAAGAGAAGTAACTGTAAGAGGATTGCTGTCATGTCTCTCTGAGAGGTATTTTAGTTCCATAACTAAAATCCATTGCTTTTTTCTCAGGTGACTGGAGCTGCTTCACATGGACAACACACAAACAGACTGAAGGAGGGCTGAAAGACATTTTATCTGCTACAGCAAGATGTATTAATCTTTGTTCACATTTTGGAAGGTTGCTTCTTACCAACTTTTTCATCCAGAAACTCCTACCTGGGACAGGTCAGATCACCTTCTGCCTCTGAGTAAAGGTAATATTTAGGGTGACCTTACAGAGCAAGGTAGGACATTATGCAGGATCAATTAATTAAGAACATTATGAGTTTCATGAAGGAAGCTCTAAGCTTTCTGCGTCCAGATACCAGCTTTTGTGGAAGGGAGAAAGGGAGACAATAATCAAGGAGAAAAAGAAAACAACAAAAAAGATTCAGTACTAGCAAGAACAAAAGCAGGCACAGGCCCTCCCTTTGGATTTTCTTCACATGATTTGGTGCAAGGATTTTGTGCCATAATCATGCCACCAGGAACAGTGATCAAGGTATAGCTGAAGTCCATCATGGCACAATTCCACTCAAATCAGTTCCTAACGTAGCCTGTTCTTAATGTGTGTTTAATTAAAGTTAAAGCTGTGCTTCCTCTATGCCAGCACCAACACACTAACAGCATTTGCTCTAATAGCCATGCTGGGAGCAGTACGTGTGTTAGTGGATGTTAGTGGATGTGTGAGGGTGTACAGACACGTGCTTGCCTGCTATCTCAGAGCCAGAGGGCTTTTCATTAGACTCAAACAGCAACTGACTCTCCAGGGAAGCTCCTGCTCTTATTTGATAAGGGATGCTCTTTTATCACACATGAAACTGCATGCAGTGATCAGACAGGCAGTGTGCATAGCTGCCAACCAGAGGAAAGCTGTTTTCCCATAGCATATTACAGCAGTGCATTGCTACTACAGCTGAAGATTAGCCCAGAAATGCCCAGTTATGGAAGCCACAGAAGCTGGAACTTCAATGGACCCACAGAAGAAATATGCAATTAAAGTACTTGCTTGAGAGATTTGGAATATTGTGGTTTTTTGTTTTTTTTTTTTCAGAAAACACAGTCAGTATGGTAAATGAGAGTGGAGAAGACATTTGAGGTACTGGGGTTTGCAAATCTAATAGGGTTGACACTCCTCCTTTCTTTACCTATTCATTCTCTGACATTATAAAAAATGAACGCCTCCAAACATTAGTGGCCTTATATATAGCTCTCCAATGGAGAAAAAGTTGGCTTTTCCTTACTTTAAGAAAAAAAAAAATATGTATATATCTTTCTTACTACTTTCAAGGGCAATACTTTTGCCAAGCTAATTGACATCTCAGAACTTCAAAGAACTCAGTCAATCTTCAAGTATCCTGTAAGCATGAATGTGCATGGCTTGGTGATCTTCTTCAGCACTTTTCAGAAAGGTCACCTAGGAATACCTGGTGTACTGGAGTGCCAATAGGTTCTTTTTCTATTTTGTGAGAAATAATATTCAAAGACCTTTTCTCATAATCTTACCTCTATATTCTCAGCTATGTTCACACTCGGAGTTACATCTAACATGAACCTGAAAACTGGATTGCTTTGTCTTTTATGCCTAGAAATTACAGGTAGGCTGAGGTTATGTATACACTCCAGATTCGCTGGAATTTTTGTATTTTCTGAAAGTTATCTGTCAATGGTCAAGTCAAAATGAGCACTGTTACAGTATCTACAATATCTTGTAGCATACTGTGGTATCTACTGCAGCTGTACCATTTGTATTTACGTGTTGTATCCTGAGAATCATGTGATTTTTTTTAATTCCTATTTTTTTTCTATTTACAAGATTTTAAGAATTGCTGTTGGTATTTCTTCTCTGGTGTTTTTTTGTTGTTGTTTTTTTGGTCCTTGATCAAAGAATTTTTTACTTCTCCTTCATTATTCAACTGTATCTAATAAACATTATATAAATTTTTGAAATGAGATGTTATCCCAGGCATGTCCATCCCAAGGCCTGCAGGCCACATGCAGCCCAGCTCCGCTCGCAGTGCGGCCCACACGCCCCCCTGCTGCATCATCATGGCAGCAGCTCTGCCCCATGGAGCAGCCCAGCCTGGCCCCAGGACATGGAGAGGGCACAGTGCAGTACTGATAAATAATATGGCAATGTGCTTAATTTGCAAGGAAATCATGTTAGTTTTCAAAGATTATAATTTGAAAAGGCACTGCATTCAGAAACATCCTCCCAAATATGATGCATATCAAAGAATGCTTCATAAAGGCAAAACAGCTGAACTGAAAAAAGTCTGTCACCTCAACAAAATATTTTTTAAAAAGTTAAAACTCAAATGGACTCTGTTATAAAAGCTGATGATAGCAAAACTGATTGCAAATAATCAAAACCATTTCCTGATGGTGAGTTTGTTAAGCAATGTCTGCAAAGCACAACAGATATAATGTGTCCTGATTAAAAAAAAATGGAATTTTCTAAAATCAGTTTGTCTCACTAGACTATAGGCAGGTGAACTGAAGAAAAAGGAAAATCTATCAAAAAAATTCTGGAGAGTAAAGCTGCTAATTTCAAATTGTATGCTTTGGTGATAGATGAAAATATTGATGCTACAGATACAGCTCGACTTGTCACTTTCATTAGAGGTACTAATAACTAATACAATATCACTGAAGAAATGGCTTCTTTGGTGCCACTGAAAGACACAACTAAATCTCTTCATTTGTATGAAGCAGAAAAAATACAATAAAGCGATTTTCTTTAACTTTTGTCAACATATCTGGTATAGCTAGTGATGGTGTTCCAATGATGGCTGGTAAAAAAGAGGGACTTCTAAAATTAGTAGAAGATGATACAGTTACCACCTGTAACTCATGTTTGATGAAATATCACAGCATCAGACATCAAGAAAATTCACAGAATCACAGAATTGTAGGTGTTGGAAGGGACCTCTTGAGATCGAGTCCAACTTCCCTGCAAAGCAAGGCAATTTATGTGCAAAAGGTTTAAAAAAGGATCATGTCATGCAAAACGTCTTCAAAGCTGTGAATATCATAAAGTCCAAGGGACTGAATCATCATCAGTTCTAGGAGTTCCTTAAAAATATGGGTGCTGATTATGGGGCCACTTACTTTTCTAAAGGAAGGTGGCTAGGTTGGGGAAATAATGCTAAAAAGGCTTTGCTAAGTGAAATCAAGTCCTTTATGGAATGAAAAGGAAAATTTGTGCCAGAACATGAAGATTAAAAATGGCTCACAGATTTAGCATTTTTGATGGATTTGACTGCTCACTTAAATGAGTTAAACGTGTGTCTTCAAGATGAAAATCACCTTATCTGAGCAATGTTTCAGACATAATAGCGTTTGAAATGAAACTTAAATTAAGGTAAACTCAAGTTATGGCAAATAATGCCATGAATTTTGATTTATTGGCTAAAATCAGCCCTGTAAACAGCGAAGAATACACAACCATGCTTTCTATTTTGATAAAAAAAATTGAGAATAGGTTTCAAGATTTAAAAAATATCATTTTTTGTATATTTGTGTCTTCATTTTTATTCAACATAAACACATTACTTGCAAATTTTCACATGGAATTTATAAGAGCTGCAATGAGAGATTCAACTAAAAAAGAAAAATTGGTCACGTCTCTTTACCAGACATTTGTAAGCCTTATCTTACCAGAGAAAAATATCCCTTGCTTTACAGTCATGCCTTATTCATGTCATCACTTTTTGGCAGCTGAATACCAACATGTAGTTAGAAACAACAAAAACAACTTCCCTCATCTAAACTAAGGATGCAATACACAAGCCCTTTTCACTTAATGGTAACATCTGGATCACAGAGAAGTGTTTTAGTTCTTACTTTTAACAGTGAGGTACATGGACTTGCTGACGTCTGCTCCCACATCATTGCTGACCTTGCAGAGGTAGTATCCACTGTCTTCTTCTAGCACATGTTTAATCAGCAAGGAGCCATTTGTGAGAAGCTGGATACGACCGTTCAGTGCAATTGGCTGGAACTGAGGAACCCCGGCACCTACAGCAGAACCAATGCAAAAATAGGTTAGCTAGGAAATAAAGTGTCTCTCTCTCTTTTTTTTTTTTTTTAAATGAAATAAGGCAGAAACTACAGTTCTACAGAAACTTCCTGTTCTTAGAGACTCAATTCAATTAAAATACAAACGGTTCTGGCATCACTGGAAGAAACGGATTATTTCTTTGCCAAAACTGAATTCATTAAATGGAAAGAAGAAAGGCTTTTGGAATGTAAGGTTAACAATAATTTGCTCACTTTAAAAGGGATAAAAAGAGCAGAAAGCAGGAGCAAAAGAACCAGGAAGGGGGAGAGAGAAAATTAAAGAGATTTTCAGACAGCTCATGGGTAAAAAGGCACATTTGTTGTACATTTAGATGCTAATAAATTATTGACAATTACAGCTGAACAGTCATACAAGTATGCATCCCTTATGCATACACCAGATGAATTTCTTATGACTAAGAGGCATGTCTGTTGTAGTAAACATGGAATACTCAAGGGACCTTTAGGACTTGTTTGCTGAACTCTGGGCAACACAGGAAAACACATCAGAGACTGTGTTGCTTGTTTCCTCCTACAGCTGACTGACTGATGACACATAAAATGTTTATTCTGCCACGTCTGGAGACAATATTCATTCAGATTTATTAAGAAAAAGATTGAGAAAGAAAGAAAGAATGAATGAAAGAACGAAAGAAAGAATGAAAGAAAAAGAGAAAGAGAAAGAGAAAGAAAGAGAGAAAGAAAGAGAAAGAGAGAAAGAAAAAGAAGAAAAAGAAGAAAAAGAAGAAAAAGAAAAAGAAGAAAAAGAAAAGAAGAAAAAGAAAAAGAAGAAGAAAAAGAAGAAGAAAAAGAAGAAGAAAAAGAAGAAGAAAAAGAAAAAGAAGAAGAAAAAGAAGAAGAAAAAGAAGAAGAAAAAGAAGAAGAAAAAGAAAAAGAAGAAGAAAAAGAAGAAGAAAAAGAAGAAGAAAAAGAAAAAGAAAAAGAAAAAGAAAAAGAAAAAGAAAAAGAAAAAGAGAAAAAGAAAAAGAAAGAAGAAACAAGGAGCTCAGAACATTAATCAGGCATGAGGTGCCATGTTTGGTAATACCACAGTAATGGAAAATCCATAAAAACACAGGAAGTCAAAGATTTTTATATTAACTTTGGTTTTATGGAAAAAAAAAACCTTAATACAACTTTAAGACTGAAAAAAAACCTTTTAGAACCTATGAAATGTGTATACTTGCAGATGGGCACCCAAATTCTTGTCTTTAAGATAAATAATTAAGGTAAATAATAATTAATAATAAGAAGTGGCTGCTGGTTGGACAAAGACACATGGACATGGCCCACATATGTTTTCTCTTGTGTTTTCAGATGACTCCTTTACAAGTTGATGAACCATCATGTCTTTGTCCTTTCTTAGAGGAAGTTTTATCCCCCCTCTGCATGGTTCTGCTTAAACAAGGTAAGATAGAGAAATAAAAAGAATGTTTATTTCATCTTTTAATATTGCAGATGAATGTGCTATTCCTTTCCACCATGAAGAACAATGAGAATTACATGCTAGCAGAGTTACTGGACCCAGTGTCTGATGATTCTTGAGTTACTGTTGGAGTGTTAATCATAGTATAAATAGGAAAGATTGAAATCCTAGTCCTAGCTGGCTGTGTTGGACTTACTATACCATGGAAACAAGACAGTGGTGATTTAGGGAACAGGGAACAGGATACTGCCATACTGTCACCATTGGCATACTGTTCAGAGGTCCATCACAAGTTCAGGTTTCTCCAGCATCAGGAACTCATTCAGTGTGTATTAAGATTCAGTCCTTGCAATGAGAGCTTTGCAGCCTACATTAGCAGCAGAAGAGGGGATTTTCCAGGGAAATCACAAGGTAGTCTTCAGTGTAATTCTGCAATACAACTTTCTGTACATGAAGTTGGTATCTGTCAGCATTAGTTACTATATGCACCCGGATGAGTCAGCCGAGGAGGGAATACAATGAATACATACTATGGAGAATAATTTGACATAAAACAGCAAGCTATAACAACCTATGAAAACAACGTTTAGAATATTAAAAAAGACCAGACGTATACTAAAACTTCTTCTAGTCCTAAAAAATTTGCTTCAGAGACTTACAGTTACGCTGAAACTTCCTGAGGCTGATACTGTGAACTTAGATGTGTTAAATGGATAATATTTTCAGGAAAAAAAAAAAAAAAAACAGTTGTCGTTGATTTATCAACTGTTTTAGTCACATACTTATCTTCTTCCTTCCCTTTTTAATCTTTTTTTCTTTAATAAGCCATTTTTCCTGTCATTTAGCTGGAAGGCACATTTATGCTTCACTAATTCTACCTGACTGCTATGGATTGCCAAAGCAGATAGACGCAAATACTCACTTCTTATATCTCTTCACACGAAAAGTTCTGGGAAAAATTTGGTGCTCATAGAAAGGCAAGAGCTGATAGTCCTAATGATAACTATATCCAGGCAACATTTTGCATAACAATTTGCACAGACTTCTAACTCTTCGCACACACCATTTCTGCTATTACAGCCAAAATCTATCCTGAGTAATGACAGTGGCTTATCACATGCAACTGCATGCATCTGCAAGAAGACTACACGCTCATGAATCAAAGAATTGCAGAATGGCTGAGGTTGGAAGGGATATCCGGAGGCTATCTGGCCCAACCCCAGCTCAGAGCAGGGACACTCAGAGCAGGGTGCCCACGACCATGTCCAGGTGGCTTTTGAAGGTCTCCAAGGAGGAAACTCCAAAGGGCCACCGGACAGCCTATGCCAGGGCTCTGTCACCTTCACAGTAAAAACAGCGTTTTCTAATGTTCAGAAAGATCCTCTTATTTTTCAGTTTGTGCCTGTTACCTCTCTAAGTCTTAAAATATTATTGATAATTATGGAGTGTCTGCATTGATGTCTGTTACACTGTAGAAACCTCAAATCAGTTACCCATCTTTCCCAATGTACAAAAAAAATGAGCATTCTTTTTCCATGTTTCACCAACACACAAGGCCAATGACACAAACTTTCCTACAGGCATATGCATGTCCTTTGTTCTCTATTGTGGAACACACAAATAAGCTATGATCTGAATGTTCTACTCTCTTGTGGAACATACAAATAAGCTACAATTTGATTATTTCAGAATTTTGTACAAACAGAGCCGACAAGGTAATTATTATATAGGGTCTTTTTAAGGCAAGATGTGCCATACAGCCTACCAAACTGCACAGACCAAGTACTGAAATTGAAATCATGTATCAGGAAAATAAAGTCATCAGTAAAAATACCGACCTTTTCACCTGGAGTTACTTTAACCAAAAATTGAAACTGCAACTTGATAGCTATGCCCACATAGAGTATTAACTAAAACTTCCTATAACTTGAATACTTCAGACTGCTAATCAAAAACATTAAAAAGTCTCTTGATGATAGAATATCACTAAAATCAAATCACTGTCCCTTTCTGCTTTATTAAAATGGGCAGCTTATCTCTTCACAGTTAATTACAACTCAGCTAGCTTGACTTGGCCTCCTATTTCAATACGCAAACAACACAAAGCAGAATTACTTCTTTGTGACCTATATTCATAATTAAAACATGACGATTAATGGGATTTTGAGAGCTATACCCTTCTTGCCACAAAACAGAATTTATGAATATAAGAAAAAATACATTTTAACATGAACATTCATCTCCCCCTTTGCTTTTTCTTTAAATTTAATTTTGATTTAAATCCTAAGGAAACCAAACATTGCATGGAGCATAAGGATCTCTTTATAGCACCTAGTTTAGTGATTGTCTGTATTTCATTTGAGGCATGTTTAAAGTTCATTAAAGAGTTAACTCACATACATGGGATATAGAATTTGGAGAGTTTGTTTTCTCATTAAAACTAACCAGAAGACAACAAGCAAGAGGATGAAACCTAACAGGCAGCAAATTTTAATTAAAAAGTAGTCAATTTCCTGTGGTTACTTAGGGTCAAGTGGGGGCAGTTTTAATGTTCTGTTACATGAGAAGAAAATGTTAAAGCATTATGTAAAGTGCATACCGAATTACTGCTTATGCTAATGCTACCTGACCTTTCTTCTTTGCTAAAAAGATATGATTGGCCATGTTATCACGAATTTTGAAGGGGAAAAAAAAGTCACCCAAATGCTGCCAGTGAACCTTGTTCTGAGGTTGTTTCAATTAAAGCCATATCTCTTTTCTCTCAGCCGTCCACTACACTGCTCTCCCACTGAGACCATAGCTAACACATACACTCATCCACAGACTCAGGAAGTCTCTACGGCAGGCTAAACATCCATAGAGGTCAGCTTTGCATCTGTGACAGTGGCCAGTACAATGTGCTTTGGGATGTGATGGAACTGTAAAAACAAATACTCCCCTTACTGCATTCCACTTGCTTTCAATTACATGAAGGTTAAACCAGTAGCTTAGCAGTAAGGAAACTAAAATAGAATTAATTTGCTCCCACTGATCATAGAGAGAAACCTACCTTTCGAGTACTTCCAGACAATGGTAGGAACAGGATAACCCTCTGCAGAGCAGTTGAGAATTACAGCTTTTCCATATATCCCATCCTGGTCACTTGGCTGAACCACAAACCTAGGGGGCACTGCAGGAGGAAGCAAAAGAAGCAGTGAGAATTTGTGCAAAATTTAAAAGCAGTTTTTTGATGATCCAGTGACATAGTAAACTTGGCTTTATGAAATTATTTACTTAGTGTGCAAAAAATTTATGCATTTCTTGCCAAAGATAACAAAAGCACTAGTTCTGATAGGGTATAAAAATTACTTAATAAAAATCTAATTGTAGGAGAGATTACAACGTGGAGTAACAGACAAACCAAAATGTCATGATCAGAAAAGAAATGCTTTCTAACAAATTGAGAGGTCTGACAGATGTCAAAGAACAACTGAAATTTTCTGTGGTGTTGGTTTTTTTTTTTAATAACTGTGAACTGGCAGGTTCTAGAAAAAAAATTAAAATATTATAAAGTGTAAATAACCTTGAAGATATAACAGCTTTTAGCAGCAGTCACATCATTTCATATTAAAATTAGGATTTTTGAACTATAAATTCTTTCCAAACACAGACATAGAAAGGTTCAACGCATGATGTTTAGATTAAGTTGAAGAGAAGAAGTCGTACTGGAAATAGATAACTGTGCATTGAGGTACATATGCTAAACCTATTGTAGGCTATCACAAAAACACTGCAGCAAGTCTTCCAGATATAGGCAAACACATATATGTTTACACATATATCTAAATAAAAAACAGCTGTAATTTTTCTAAATGCAGCCACTCAATGTAGAAAACAACAATGCTAGACTGATTTACAGTTTTCCATGAAGAATGAATAAAAAATGTCAATCTGTCAATAAAATATGCAGATTTATCAAAAGTTTAAATGAAAAGCTGAAAACTATGAAGAATATTCAAAAAACAAAAAAATATTAAAAAATAAGAGTGCTTAATGATGTATCAAAAAGTCAAAGTCAGAGATTTTCATTGAACTTCCATTGTTCTTTGGTTCAGAGATGAGGTAAATACCTGAGAAAAAAACAGTAAATGATTTGTGTTCTTATTCTACAAGTTCTTTTTTTGGTTTCTTAAAGTGGTACAAAGAAGATATAGTAAGGTGAATGAGCCTGACGAAGTTTTTTCATCTCAAATTGAGTACAGTAGCATGATGAGATCTAACACCATAAGGAGAAATCCTAATAGTTTATTGCTTGAACTAACTGTTAGGGTCACTGTAGCATGTGCACATGGGGATACATGCATGGTCATGGCTTCATAGCTTCCCAGGTCCCGCCAGGGCTGAGTTTGTCTGGAAACTTCGGACAGCAGAATAGAAAGCCCAGACATACTTTCTTGCTTTGGCCCATCCCATCTTCCCAAATTTCCAACTGGGCCCCATCACCTGCCTCCCAGAAATGGCAGATATTAATAAAGGAAGTATGGGAGGTGGATGTGACATGAGGAGATTTAAGACAGCATAGAAAGGGATTTGCAGACGACACCAAGCTGGCAGGAAGTGTCAATCTGCCTGGGGGTAGAGAGGCCCTACAGAGAGATCCTACAGGCTGGATCTCTGGGCTGAAGCCAATGGGATGAGGTTCAACAAGACCAAGTGCCGGGTCCTGCACTATGGCCGCAACAACCCCAGGCAATGCTACAGGCTTGGGGCAGAGTGGCTGGAAGGTTGCGTGGAGGAAACGGACCTGGGGGGATTGGTCAATGCTCGGCTGAGCATGAGCCAGCAGTGTGCCCAGGTGGCCAAGAAGGCCAAGAAGGCCAATGGCATCCTGGCTTGTATCAGGAACAGTGTTGCCAGTAGGAGTAGGGAAGTCATTGTCCCTCTGTACTCAGCACTGGTGAGGCCGCACCTTGAGTACTGTGTCCAGTTTTGGGCCCCTCACTTCAAGAAAGACATTGAGGCCCTGGAGCGTGTTCAGAGGAGGGCGATGAAGCTGGTGAGGGGTCTGGAGCACAGGCCTTATGAGGAGCGGCTGAGGGAGCTGGGATTGTTCAGTCTGGAGAAGAGGAGGCTCAGGGGGACCTTATCGCTCTCTATAACTACCTGAAGGGAGGTTGTAGTGAGCTGGGGGTCAGCCTCTTCTCTCTTGTAACTAGTGACAGGACAAGGGGGAATGGCCTCAAGTTATGCCAGGGTAAATTTAAGCTGAACATTAGAAAACGCTACTTTTCTGAAAGAGTGGTCAGGCGCTGGAATGGGCTGCCCAGGGAGGTGGTTGAGTCACCATCCCTGGAGGTGTTCAAGGAACATTTAGATATAGCGTTGAGAGACATGGTTTAGTGGGGTTATTGGTGGTAGGTGGATGGTTAGACTGGATGATCTTGTAGGTCTTTTCCAACCTAGCTAATTCTATGATTCTATGATTCTGTGATCAGTACAGTGACCATTTGTTTGGGGCCAGAAACAGCTTGTAACGGCCATGTGTACAGTACCACTTATACAAGAAAAGAATTATACAGCAGAAGCACAACAAAACCATCAATGCTATAATAAATTACTTTTTTCATTATAAATACTCTATATAAACTATATACACTGTATATAAAATTATATACAGAGAGCATCTCTTGTTAAACCAGTCATAAGTTTTCCTTAATGAGAAACTTGAGCTGTCAGTGTTGGGTATAGATAGGAGTGCCAAAACTGGGAGGTATCTAAAGATATACTCCAGGTGCAGATAATTCTTTTCACAATGGCTTGAGCCTTCCTCCTCATGTGTCCATAATGCAGTGCTTCTCTCCAAATTTTCTCTCTCCACCCTCATAGCTACAAGTAATTTTTAAAAGATGAGAAGAGTTTTCTAGAGAGAAAAAAATCCCTTTAACTGGACTTTTTGCTTATTGAATCCCTAAGATACAGTGAAAAGCTGCTTATTGCCTAACACAAAGAAGGTCCACTTCCTTGGAACATGTCAGCAGGTAACAGAGGAAACCAAAATCAACAGGTGGCAAGAGCCACCTTTGTACTAGGAGAGATGTAATGGAAACCATTATTATATTTATTGCTGTCAAACATTTCAGCTTTCCAAACAGCTGCCACCCTCACAAACAGAAATCATATGTTTAGTTAATTCATGACAGGTAAGCCCCAAACACAAAGCCCCAGCAGCAGCAGCCCTGGGCAATCACCCACCCTGTTTTAATTACCTACTCTGAAAAAACATCAACTTTTGTAGCTCAGTTCTCACTGTTCTATATTCATTTCATCATCAAACACAAAGGGGTTCCAAGTACTTATTTTCCAAAGCAGATGAAATGTATAATTAGTTGTACAAATATATTTGATTTAGTACTACGTATGAAGGCATCAGCTTGTTTCACCTGAAGAACTGTAAATACATTACTATTTGTAGCTTATGAAAAATCGATTATAAGCTTCTTATCTACAAATACCATAAGCAAAACAAACAAACAAAAAAGCACTCAAAAAAAAACCAACAACAAAAAAAACCAACCCAAATCCCACACCACTTTGACTAAAAGATATTATGTAGGTAAAGATACTGGAGTTTAAGGTGTACGGAGAAACTACTTATATTCACATCCATCTTTGTAATAAACCTGCATATACATAACACATGCATATAGGCCAGTATGCTGACTCTGGCAAAGGACACGTTCTTTGGGGAGGGGATGCGAGGAAGATTCCATTACCTATTCCCTTTGCATTTCCTCAGCATCCAAAACTGCCCTTGTCTGTCCATTATGCATTTAAAGATCTGTTCCATGTTGGTTTGTGTAATCACCTTTTAAACTTGCCGAAAAATACTACTTTCACAACTTCCTTAGCTAGCAAGTTACAGAAATTCATTATCTGCTGTGAAAAGGAGTATTCTTTCCTTTGTGGTTTAACCAAACCTCCACTTAGTTTTACTGTGTGTCTCCTGTATCCAATAATGGAAGACCTGATGAAGAATGGTTCCATACTCCTCTTATCTACCACCACCTTGATTTTGCAAACCTAATTACCTATCATTACATCACCCAGGAGTGAATATAAGTGTGCGGTATTCCAATAGACAGAAAGTAATTGAGGTGGAATTGTAGTGAATAATGGGTCAATTCAAGGGCTAAGGATATTCAGAAATTAAAATTAAAGGCCATATATTCAGTTTCTTCTCTTGAGATTATTCAAAGAAAAGAGGACTATCATCCATGTATTGTTAATGTAACTAAAAGCATTTGACTTCACAAGATTACTTGAATTGAATTAAAAGATGTCCTTCCTCTGAAATGGAAAGATACCACTTTTTACCCATCTCCTCTGTCCCCAAAAATTCATCTCAGTGTTGTGTCAGTTTTACAGGTGAATGATTAAAACTGATAATTACTGGACTCTTTTATCACTGAAAAGTGCGAAGTGTATATTTTTTTAAAATTCTCTCTTACAGTAGAAAATTTTTGTGTATTCTTTATTTCCCTCTCTTTTAAAAACTGCTTATTTAAACTCCTCATCTGCTCTGGATGACATTGGTGACATGTACTGTTTGTTGTTTTTTTTCCAGGAAATAATTTGATTAGTATATTAAGTGGGTGGGCACAAGCAGAAAGTTCTGAAAAAGTTAAGCAAGATATTGTATTATGCACATTATGTAATAAAGGAAATCAGACTTTAAAATACTATTTGCATTAAAATTATCTGCTTCAATAACACATTTATCTAATACTTTTTGGCATGTACAGAGAAAAATGGATAGATGTCAAGGATAAATGTTGTTTGAATATTTCTAGGGAAATGCATCTTTCCACATCTTTAACACACCCATGGACTGTAGATATATGTGTTGTGCTCACCTTAAATGATGATGAGCTCTGAAGTGGGCTTTTATTATATTGATTTAACTGTATTTCTATATATATAACATGAGATTTTGCTCTCACATTCTTGGTATAATCAATTGTAATCACTACTTTAAATACAGAATGTGATATCAGAAAGGTAACTATGGAAATTGAATTTTGCCATATAAGCTTCACAACCAGGCATATGATCAGCAGCCATACTGTTTCCCTGTAGTGCTCCATAAACAGAGTATGTTTGAACCTAGGCAAAAACTTGGCCTTCATCTGGTAACAGCATCAATTTCCACATTCAATGAAATTTCAGTCTTCCTTTAGAACTAATTACAGAAGTGCGAACTGCTGCTGTGATTTTAAGGACATGTATCCTTGACTCTTAGTTTTAATACTGCAATAGAAAACATAAATGATGCTACAGCCAAACAAAATTACTCATTCAATAACCTTTCAATTATTTCTGTCTAGGTAAAGCCACAGGATTTTTCTGTATACAGAAGTGATTAAGAAGTAAACAGAGGAGACCTTTGTATTTTTCTTTCCCATTAATAGTTTCTTTCTTAATTTTATTTCAGATGAATAATTTCTTCAGTGCTATGTGCTATCATATTTTGGAATATGAAGTAGTTCACTACTTGATATAGATTTTGATACCTAGCTTTAGATTATAAAGCTACATTCATTATTTCATTAACTTTAAGGAATTCATAAGCCCTTAAAGAAGACTTCTTTAGTAAGAACTTACCCAAGTTCATTTGTCTGATGTGCTTAAGTAGAGTTAATGAAGAAATAAAGCAATTAGATTTCTTCCTTCCTCACAGCCATAAAGGTGTGAGCCTCCTCTACCCATTTATAAATGAAAAATTCTGAAATAGCTCATGAATATGACTGAAGAGTTCTACTTTTATTATCACCTTTGTTCCATCAACACAGTCTCTGGAGCCCATAAAGAGGGCATTTAAAATTGCTTTAACAGTGAGTTTCTGTTAGGATCTCTCATTTAATGCAGCCCATGTATCTGTGACGAAAAATTAGCTGTTGAATTGTTTAGTGTAAGAGCAATAAGTTGGCAAATATGAACTTTTTGCTGGCTGAACTCAAAGGACCTAAAAAAGGCATTTTCCATCAACGTTATGATTAGCAGACTCAAGCTCTCACAAAGGGAAAACAAAGGAAGAGAAAAATCACAATAGGATATTGAAAATAACATGAATGCCACACTGCCATATTAAAGGAAGGAAAATGCTTAAATTATCTACTTGTTTGAAACAATCCTGATAAGATGAGAAAATACGAGTTGGTACATTAAGAATATACCACTTACTAATGTCATTTCTGTTTGAAAGAATGGACATTACTAGCTAGTAACTTAATTAATTTGTGTATGCTGACATTCCCTAATTTAATTTTTCTCTATGCAAATTCAAAAATTCTTTATGACTCGTCTTTATGACAGAGACCAGATGACAAATTCAAACTCTCCTTCCTGGACTTTCAATCTCTGGAAGTTTGTTTGGCTTCCAAGTATAGATGACTACATTACACTTGAGAGCAATCCTGAAGACTTCTGTCATAAACTCCTGCAGTGGGCTACTGAAGTGAAGAAATAATCTATGACATTTACCTAGAATACAGTGTTTCATTTTTACACAGAATATTTGTACTTTACATTTAAATCATGCTGTCAAAATGACTAAAGAATTTTAATCAGCCAAAGCAACCACTGATGTATTAATGAAGGAGATCATTAAACACTGTAATTCAGCAAAGATGAACAGTTAGTAGATTTAGTCACTGGACCTAAGGGGTCAGTTTAGCTGGTTTAGAGAAACCACTTGCTATGCTGTTCAAGAAAAAAAAAAAAAAGTACTTTCACAAAACAAGACAGTGCCTAGTGGTTTGCATTGATCAGGTTTGTCTAATGAAAACATCGCATGGAAAGCAGATCATTCAAGCATAATCTTCAAAGCTGCAGCAAAGAAAGTAAAGGAATTTTGATACTAGCTGCAACCATAAATCTTTTCCCTGCTTTTCCATCGCTGCATTTGCTGCATCTCACCACCTCCAAGCATCAGAAAGCAGACTGATACTTCCTGTGTTCAAGGCTCATGGACTGCTCATTGGATGCATAACTACATAACGATCTTCAACATTCTTGGCAAGTATAAAATGAAAACACATTTATGCTTAATGTACTAATATATTAAGGGGCGTTATTAGATATTTAAAGACTTTATCTCAATTTTAATTTCTGATACATTCATTAACAGGAATTTTAACATCATGTTTTATGCACCCACTGCTATCACCGAATTCTCTGTTCTTGCAGCACCTGCACAGTTATAATACATTTATGAGATCTTTCTTTTCGGTTACCAACTAAGACATTTTTCACTGCTTTTTCTTTCATAATTTTTTCATTTTCATTTTCAGAAACTCTATAGAAGTGAAAAACAAAGTGCACATAGTTATTTAACCACTCTTTAGAAGACAGTCATGATGAGTAAAGCCTTAATTAATCCTGCATCATGCAGGATTAATTAAGAATGACAGGGAAGATGTTTTCCTGATTTCCATGGGTGGCTTTCATGACAGAATCCCATTCTTTCCTTTTTGTTAATAGCATGCCTAGCAAACCAGGAGTACGACAATAAATAAGGTAATAATGATGTATGAGTTTTTGAGAAACCTTTCTAGCTTGCCCTTCTAGCTTGTAAATTTTTTATAAACTTCCAGAGGAATTGCAGGCTGGAATCCAGTGCAGCTCAAAATTATGAGAATGAAAGCTCTATTTCCACTCACCTGCAGTTCCTACTTGTACTCCCTGGATGCAGTAAAGAGAGAAGCTTCTCCCACTGTCTATTTCATCAACTTTTAGAAGATATTGCACTTCTTGTTTGCAAAGCAGCTCACATGACCTCGCTGTTCTCTGGAGCTCACCATTAACAGCTGTTTAGTAGTACACCGCATCACACACAGCAAAGGTATTTCTAATCTTTACATTAAGATTTCAGTCTTTCAGCTCCACTGGATGCATTTTCTCCTGTACAAATGTGTCTGAAAATGGCCAATATGTTGTTGGAGAGGAGAAGTATTGGAAGACCCATGCCCAGAACATGTAGCTAAGGCTTATTTCTAGCTCCTCACCAAGAAACTCATGACAGAGAGAACTGAGATTGCTCTGTGAGCTTCTTAATCCACGGTGGCAGATCTGCTCAGCAGCTTTCTACCCTCACTTTATTTCTCTCACTGTGTCCCATCTAATACATGATGCTCTGCAAGGAAGATCTCTGGAAGCTAGTCACCTGCTTCTGATAGTTAAGGCAGGAAAAATCCAGCCTTGCTGCCTAGGTATTTTTAGGACTTCTTATGATTACTTAGTTCTTTTTAGACAACACAAAATAACAGGAACAGTTAGCAGGAACAGGAGCAGTGAGGATAAACCATATGTTGTCCACAAATTTTAACAGACCAGAAAAAATATGAATGCTAAACAATGCATGATCAGAGATAAAATACTGGGAGGGGGGAGAGAATAAAGTATTTATTTGGCTGTATGGATTCTGCAAAAATGTATGTACTAATGGTTAAAATGTAGCAACAAGCTGTTGGCCTGCGTTTTTACATTCATTTTAGAGATGGATTGGATTTAGATGATACTTCTAGGTCTTTATATGTACTCTACAATGATATGGACGCCCACATATATTGAAAACATGTTAGTCTTCATCATTTTTGAGTCTACTTTTAAAAAGAAAACAATGACAGGAACTTTGTGGGGAACAGTCATATTCCCTTTGTTTTCTTCATCTAAATTCCACAAGAGGAATTTAAATCCCATTTCTTCTTCCTTTACTGAGAGAAAAAGTGCTCAATGGATTTAGAAAAATCTTATATTTCCCTTATACTGTACCCAAGAACAAAAGGATGAGGAGGGATCAGAAAGCTTGGAGGAGAAATAGGGAAGCAAATCAAAACGTGCATAGGTTCGGTTGGATGGAAGCTAGTATGATCACATTTAGACCTCTGATGTCTATATTCTGACCTCTGTTTAATGAGAGAGCTGAAGCAGTTCAGTACTGAGGGAAAGAGGTCAGTCCAGCATTCTGGCAGAAAATTCAGGTCAAATGTCATATTATATTTCCCTCTTCCCCTCTGAGTGGGAATTATTATCCCAGATGCATAAGTAAAACTGATTAAGCCATTACCATTTAAATTGACAGAGAGAGAAGGGCTTAAAGAAGGTTGCTGCAGAGCACTAGCTGGGGTAGAACGATAAGCAAGAGGGGGAAAATTGAGTAGCCTTGTAACCTCCAGGACTACTACTCCAGAAGGTTTTTCCTGGGGAAGACATGGTGAAAAGCTACCTTCCATCACAACCATGGGTTTTTAAGGGTGCTCTTGAGGCACACACACCAAACAGCTGTCATCTCACCACTGGTAAAGAGGTGCAATTAAGGAAGTGACACTCAGAGAGAATAGAGATGTCAGTGTCAATATTGAGAAAAGAGTAAAAGAATAAAAATTCTCACTTGGACAAATGATTCTTTCCTACCACTTCAAGTAGTGAGTATGGCTGCAGGTCACATGCTATCTCAGCTGTTATTAGATGGACATTTCTGTGTAGGGCAGATACAACCAGTGCATTGGCTGTTATGATGGAAGGTTGTAAATTTTCCCTTTTCCGGGAAAAGAGATGGGAAAATTCTTCTGCGATTTGAATGATATATAGGGTTAAAAGCCAACAGAAGAGTGTAGGTCAAGAATAATCAAATACATGTCATTAATTAAACTACTTCATTTAAGAATTACTGGATAGATGGAGAAAGCAACAGACATCTGAATTTAATAATGCTTTAAAAAGGTTAAAAACAGTAAAATATATATATATATATTCCAGTAATATTTGTATCAAAACTAATGAAAAAGCAATGTATCTACTTGCAGCTGAATTTTGGGAATATTAACATAAGAAAAAGTAAACATAAAAATTATGCAAGTGGAAAACTAAGTCCATTAAGGACTGTCCTAAGACAACAGGAACACATGACTTTGAAAGACCTGCTTAATGTTTTGTGCTTCAAATGAGTTTCTGAGGGGAAAAAAAAAGCCAGAAAAAAATGGCATCAAAGGGCCCTATGTGATTTTAAGACATATAATGGTAAACTTATTAGATGTAGTGACCTTCAGCAGGCAGAAATAACCAGGGGCACTTGCAGTATTACAGTGTATGCCTTTTTACCTTGAGGAGTCTAATGGGTTGGTAGCAAGGAGATGGTGGAGGAAAAGAGAAATAGCTTTACTTTATTAAAAAGTGAAATATTAGAAACACTATGTAAAGCTTTCAGAAAGAAGCAGGTTTTTTATGTTCCCATACTAAGTTTTGCACACTCAGTTTTAAAATATATCAAAAGTTATAAGCTCGAGGGAACTTGGCTGAAGTATGACTTGAAAGGCATAAGATGTTGGAAGTATTTCTCTAAAAGGTCTTCTTCACATAAAATATTTACTTACTGAAGTTATATATTCACAGTTATCTCAAGGAAAAATGTGAAATGAGCAAGAGCAAATGGATCATGCGATTTGAGTAATAAACACAAATAAGAAAAAGAACGTAAACATAAATGCTTTGCTTTTATACTGAGGTAATGTTATATGAAAAGCAGTTCTAAATTAAAAATGAGGATAATCAGCCTAGAAAAATAACCACGATTAATTTGATATCCTTGGAAATACTTGATCCCAAGGAGTGGGCTTGCTCCTCAAAGTTGTTTGGAAAGTCAGTCCTGTGGTTACCCCATTCACCCTGTGCACTTCAGGGTTATTGATTAATTTCAAGACTCACTACTTTTAGATAGGAAAGTCTTTTTAAGTTTCTGTGCTTCACCCCTCTGTGTGCTCTCTGTTATGATAAGAAGGATTACCATATTTTCCTCTGTTTTATACTTTCCATCAAACAGATGTCATTACCAAATACTGATGAAATCCGCTTAATTGGTGCCCTTCAAACTAATTATGTCTACTTACCTCTCACAATTAATTGGCTTTGGTGCTCCACAGCTGCTGCATCATTTCTAGCAATACAGGTATAATTCCCATTGTGCATCAGTGAAAGATTAGAAATCCGTAAGGAGCTGGTGAAGTCGATGTTGTCAATGGTCACCCCGAGGCTGGCTGGGATGGGCCTGCCGTCCTTCTGCCAGGTGATGGTGATGGGCAGATCTCCAGAGACAACCACACAGGGAATGAAGACCCGCTGCCCAATGGAGAACCTCGGGAACTCAAAAGGCTGAATAAATGGAGGAACTGAAACAAAAGAGAAAAGAGGAGTTGTTGCAGGTATGATCTCATTTCTGAAAACACTGTAACAGAACTGATATTTAGTATGTGCAAAACTGAGTATGTAATAACAATACCTTCAAGAGCCATAGGGCATTGTTTAACTAAAAAAAAAAAAATACATCTTTTGCAGATACCTTTCTGAAATAGGCTTTTTCTTGGCTACCAAATGCATTAAGCAGAAATAAGAAGCAGTGAGATCCTGTCTTCTAGAGACATGAGATCACCATTGGCAGAATCCTGCAAGAGCAATCAGCCCTTCCTCAAAAAATTCCACTGACAGGTCATGCATGACTCTACAGATCTTTCACAGTGGGGTTGCCTAAGTAGCTCAGGAAGAGCTCACCAGTTTTCGCAGTCTGGAGCAAGGGCTTTGCTTAGGGTCACAGAATAGATCTAAAAGAAGTTCCAGTTTGCCTATGAAACATGATGATAGAGTGTGTAAGATTCTACAAGTCTTCCTGCAACTTACTTCTTTCTGTTTCAATAACAATAAGACTGTGTGAAGTTATTCAGTGGAAGGTACAAGTAGTATTTATAGGACAGTAAACTTCAGTTAAAACTGATTTCTAAATGGAGGGAAAGTATAAGGTATAAGCTTTCAAGTTGGCATTTAGTACTGCTAAGTGTATTTTGCTTTACAATATTTTTTTTTCTTCATTATTCTGTGGCTGAAACAAACAAAATAACATAAAACAGGCACTTGTTTTTTCCATCATAGGGAATAATTTCTCTTTAAAGAAAATATTTTTTTATTCTCAGATTATCACTTTTAATAAAAACAAAGAAAGCAGCAAGTTGGATTCAATAAACAAAGCAGGAAGTAATGGAGATGCTCCCGCTTTCTCCCCGCTGTTTGAAATATTTGCCAAAAATCAGGCAGATTGGGAATCAAATACACACCCGGTCTCAGGAGTCTGAACCTTCTCCCAGTCTCAGGGGAACACTCTAACAACCAGGGCATTGATCTGACAGTTTTCCATCAGTCCCTCCTGAGGGAACTATAGAACCAACTTTGCAGTCAATACTCAAATACTCATTTATCAAAAGAGAAGGCTCTTAGAGGTTACGTATCTTAGAAATGGGAGTGCATTTCCAGTTCTTGACAGAGGGATTACTTATATATAGTCTACAGTACGCTTGAACATCTTTAATAGGTAAGTTCAAGGGACATCCACAAAGGAACATTTATACTGCTGTATATTAGCTAGCTTCACAAGAAAATTGAGCTGGTGGCTTTATCTACTTGTGCTTCTTTTGTCCTACCACCCTAGTTTAGCAAAACTAAAGCTGTGTTCTTCCAGAAACTAAAGTAGAGAAGAAAAGCTCTCCAAAATGGTTGCAATATATGCCAACCCATTTACTTTCTTAGCACCATTTTTACTCCTCTGCCAGTGTCCTACTTCTGGATGGCAGGGTCAGATATTTGTAACCATTATTATGTTAGCTTGATGTAGTTATTTTTAGCATCGCACATGTTGGCTTCTCTTCCATTCATGAAGTGATACCAAGCCCTCTGAAGAGCAAAGGCATTGTTCAATGGTGTACACTGGTGTACTGAGCGAGACACTGCAAGAGGGAGATACAACGCAGTTATTAACACTGCTGTTTCCAGAATAGGCGCAATGCCATTTGAAGAGAAGTTACAGCTGCGCACGTCTGTCACAGAGAGGTTAAATCAGGCTTCAGATACACAAATGCAGAGTGTAACAGCTCCCTCTTATAGGTTTTCTGTCACTTACTCTTTTCTCTCTTGGGACCTAGTGTTACACAGAGTGACAAAATATCTGCCTGCCTCTTCTAATTGCCTTAGTTCTCCTAACACATTCACATGACAGATCACTGATTATACCATTTTGCACACCACAGTAGCGCAAAGGGCATAAAACTATTAGAGAGTGTCCAAAGGAAAGCTACAAAGATGGGGAAGAGTCTGAGGACAAGGTGAGTGAGAAGTGACTGAGGCCCCTCGGTGTGTCCAGCCCAGAGCAGGGGAGCTGAGGGGAGGCCTCATGGCGGCTGCAGCTCCTCACAGGGAGCGGAGGGGCAGCGCTGAGCTCTGCTCTCTGTGGCAGCAACAGGGCCCAAGGGAACGGCATGGAGCTGTGTCAGGGGAGGGGCAGCTGGGGGTTAGGGAAAGGGTCTGCACCAGAGGGCGGTGGGCATGGAACAGGCTGCCCAGGGCAGTGGGCACAGCCGTGAGTGCTGGAGTTCAAGGAGCATTTGGGTAATGCTCTCAGACACAGGGTTTGATTTTGGGAGCGGCTGTGTGGAGCCAGGAGATGGATTCAGTAATTCTTGTGGGTCCTTTCCAACTCATGATATTCAGTGATTTTGGATTCCTTGTGCATCAACAGAAAACAGAAACTTATTGCATTCAGTATATATTGACACAGTTTACAACCTAAGTATGAAAGAGAAATTTTTAGTACCGGACGGTCAGGAGGTTTTGACACATTTTCCCTTGATAAGTGCAGCTATCTGCTAAGTGCCCAATGGGCCCCCTGAACTGTCAGTATTAGCCAGCACATTTCTGCTGCACATTTCTTTAAATTCTTTTCTCTAGGCATCATTATCAAAAGATGAGCTAAAATTCAGAACAGAAAAGCAAATTGCCTCAGTATTTTCTGCTGAGCATGTAACAGTTTTGAACTTATCTTTCATAGACAAAAATATACCAGGAGTAAGATAACATACTTCCCAAGGATTGTTCAGTGCATCCTGACCCTCCAAATCCCCAGTGAAGAAAACCATGAGCAAGACCACTAAGCCGCATTGAAGTATTTTTTCTCCACAAAATATTGATTGGCAAAGCTGCATTTACTGACTCTAAAATTCAAGCAACAGCCTGCAGAGCATTTCAGAAATTGGCTAAAATATTTATATGATGCACATTTTCCCTCTGCCCATGTTTTTAAGATACTGAGGACACCAACATTTATTCCTGCCTCATAAGATATAACGTATATTCAACCTGCAGCAGCTTGCACTCCTGACAAGGAGGTTATTTTGAAAAGCAGTGTGTAATTTAAAATCAGTACTTTAAAAAAGTAAATAGCCAAGGGATAACTTCAAAGTATGGAAGAATGCTTTTCATCTACAATATTTACCATTTGGGGTTGATAAAGGCAGTTTCTAGCTATGTTAGGTCTTCCTGCTAATTTGAAGAAGGGAAAAATCACCAAAAATCACACATTAAAAGCTTAGAAAGAGAACAAAACACAGCTGAAGTCATCTAAATCAAAAGTTGCCATATATATTTCTGAAGTAAAAAGCTGACATACACCTCTAATAAACAGAAAATATCCAGCTTTATTAACCAGCATATTTTGAGAATTTTTGGTAAAATAAAGCTGTATCATTGACAAACAGCACAAAAAAAGTAAAATGGATGTATACTACTTCAAATGTTAGAGAAAGGCTATTGTAGGACAGATACATTAAAATGCATTTTAAATACTTCAAGGTGTATCATAGTATTTTCCCTTTCTACATGTAGCTTTTGTTTCACCGTATTTCAGACTTTCTATTTGGTTTTATTTGTTAAATTATTTTATTTCATATAACATGTTACATATTACCTGTATAGAGAGAGGGTTGTACATGCAAGTGTGTTTTGTATTTGGAAGGGATGTTTCTTCCTTTACTCACAGCAGTCAAAAGAGTGAAAATCTGTGCTCAATGCAATGAAGTGCAATAGCTTGGGAATGCTTTACTGATAAGTGCTTGAATTAAGTGTCTATTTGAAAAGAGGATTATGGGGCAGCCTCATTACTGTTAATGCATAAGATTTAAATGATGTTTTTGTGCCCTAGCAACATCTCCTGTACCTCTGGGAGATCACTGTAAAAGAAGGCTTCCATGATGCTTCCATTCTTCATTAGCAGACGGACATCCTTAATTTCTTGCCCTCTGCTTTGTGGGAGTTATGTTGGAAGAAACTGCTCAGATGATTCACTAAAACAGAACATCCTGTAGATGCCTTGTCTCCTGCAGCAGTCTTGTGCACACACCACTGTTCTCCTGTGGCTCTCCACAGTAAAATAAAAGTCATTCTCTCGTTTATCACTAGAAACTGCTCTCTAATGGATTTTCATGCAATAACACTGTTGGAGGAGCTGTGCCCACACTGTGACATAACTTTAGCAATTAATACACACAACACCAGTACGTTGGCTGATGCAAGGTAATAGCTACAAACTACGTAGGTCACTCTGAAAGTAACACCTCTGATGTATTTCCATGGAAACTACAACACATACAACGAGCACAATAACACTCTTTGATAGAGTAAATTCTCAGCTACAAAGCACTATTTGTTGGCATAGTCACCACCATTAGCTGTACATTTTCACCAGTGATGAACAAGAGCCTGCATGCCGCACTCGTAACAATCTGTATCAGCAGAAGAGACCTACTGTCGCTGTCACCACTGCTGAAATGCATCACGCACCACCTCACTATGCTCA
Organism: Numida meleagris; assembly: GCF_002078875.1. Lineage (NCBI taxonomy): Eukaryota > Metazoa > Chordata > Aves > Galliformes > Numididae > Numida > Numida meleagris. The sequence goes on from NC_034409.1 coordinate 106,424,635, forward strand.
CATCCACTGTTTAGTCTCCGTAAACGTTCAGCAAGTGTTGACGAATGTCAGTGGGTGCCATTTTTTCTGCATGCTTAATGACACACCTTTGCTTCATACACGATATTCAGTTCAGATGCCATTGTGTCAGCCTGCCTTTCTGCTGCCATCTCTCACATGGCAACAAAATGTAATGGAATATTGGTGGGAAGGTTCAGCCTCCAATGCCACACCACCAACATTTGCCTCTGCCATTGTGGGCCAACATCATAAAATAGGAAGCATTACTTTCAGAGCAGCCCTCATATAGAAGCTCTCAAAGCAGCCATGTGAACCATGATTTCATGCACTAGGACTGCAAAAGCCAAAGCTGCTTTGTATTTGCACAGATACTAGCCACGATTTAGCCAGCCATTGATTGTTTCACCTAAACATCTCCATCTCTTGTGGGTGATGGTCTGAGCAATTGCACGCAGCCCCCAAAGCACTGGCTTCCTCTGCTTCTCTCTTTTATGTACTGGGCTTAATCAGTAGGGCACGCCATTCTCTGAACTGTCTGTTAATGGCATTTACTGATCCGAGACACATAGTGTGCTCCCTTGTTTACTGCTAATGCATCCTGTCTTAAAAGAGGGACTGCTGTTAGATTCTGCAGGCCTAACTGCATGCGCTGAAAATAAAAGAACCAAATCACTATCTGCAATGTCTCTGCTGCTGCACAATGTTTCCATATACTTGTAGGTTCATTAGTTACCAAAACGGACCCAATGTCCAAAGATCTTCAGAATCTTACCACAACAGTGTCACAGTGTAAATGCTGCTGCGCACCTTCCCCAGCCTCAGTCCCCACTTCTCCTCTTTGCAATACATCGCTGGTAACCCGCAGGCTCCCTGATACTATTCTGAGAGCTCCCTCAAAATAAGAGAGGAGTTAAAATGCCAAGAGTGCATCACCTATCTATCAGATTACGTCATTTTAGCTTCTATTGTGAGGGGAAGGGATCATGCCCTTATCATAGGAACCACCCTGTAAACCTAGGATGGGGAAGCTCAGTTCTCTGCCCAAGGGGATGCATTTGCTTATGTATTTTTAAAGAGGAAACATTTTTGTTGTGGCAATAGCATAACAGCTACAAGAGTATAGTAACACAAGCTGTTACATTCATTGTTAAAGTGGGGCGTGGTAGAAAGCCTGTCTTGCAGGCTGTGCATTATCTAGAAGCACTTACCCAGTCCACTACTTCTCCTATGCTTTTAGAACTTGGTCCTGAGCTATTGCTCTTGTTTAGACCCTATGTGATCAAAAGTGATCCTTGTCCTCAGGTAACACTGTGAGAAGTTGAACACAACTAAATCACTGGAGCTAAAAGTTTCAGATTTAGAAGAGATGGGACTTCAACAGAAGGACTTTGAAAATTATTCCAATAAGTAGTTTGATTGGCTTCATACTAACTTCTTCACCAATATTCCATGATTGTACACAAGGAGTCGATTTTACATCACCATTCTGTTATCATAGTGTTGATGTCCTCTTTTCTTTGCGTCCTTTGTACAATGCACTGATTTGAAGTTAGGGCAGCATACTCCATACTTCCATTATTGTGTTCATGCACACTTGCTTTCTATACATACTTGCTATATGGACTTATACACATTGCTAACAACACAAACCAACTTGAAATAAAGTGAATCACCTTTTAAGAAGAATTCTAACAAACGTATATAAAAGTATTTCAAATATAACTGAATGCAAAAAGCAAGAGCATGGCTTCTTCTAAACTCTAACTAAAGACAGCTGCACTGTAAGAAGGAAGACTGGTAGCTTTTGAAAAACCCAAGTATAAATAAACTCTTATTCAAGCATTAAGGCTCATTCCATACTGTTTTCTGAGGAAGACTTTTGAGCGGATTTTTGCAAGATCTTTTGCATGACTGGACACCCATTCTCATCACACAATGCTTCTCTGATTTCTGCATATGGCAACTCTAGTTAGTTTGGAAGATGTGTTTACTTCTTCCTGAAGGATGTGCATGTTTGGGGGGGATTCAAAAACACATTGCATTGGAGAGAAAGAAATGCAGGAAATGATATAATGAAAGAAGTGTCTGAAGGACCTCAAAACCAGAAGTTTTTCTCATTCAAACCATTGGCAACATTCAGTCAATAAGATATGAGAAGTTCTATCTTACATGTATGCACAAAGCTGAATTCACACTTCATCTGATCCACACTGTCGACTGCAAGAAGCATAGAGAAATTAGTAGATTGTTTGATGACAGTATGCACCATGGTCCAAAGGACTCATGAAAGATTCCCCGTCAGAGATTTTCCCCTTCTGTGTCTGCACAGTTTTCACTTCTGAGAAGAGCCCATTCGGAACTGATCTGCAATTCAAATCCACCAGTAACATTTCACATATTAGGAAAAGATAGATACTTCCTGGGAAAAATGAAGAGAATCTATTCAAATAGTTGCAAAATTAAGTATTTTAGAAATAGCCTCTGTTAGGTTTGCATGTTTTCTAAAAGAAACAGGCTGATACAATTTCATGCAGTTCACAACAGGTGAAGTGCTATCACTTCACCATCAGATAATAAGATGCTTTCTAAATCAATGGCATACATAATCCCTACAAGATCAGAAACAGCACTTCTGAGCACCACACCTTTTTTTTTTTTTTTTTTTTGATGCTGCACCCTTCCTCTCAGGGACTTCTTTATCAATTAATTTATGTCTGAGAAGTGTGAATAGCAGTGGGCTGTTTATATGAGAAGTGTGTCTCATGAGACTGATGAAAAGAAAATCATCACTTAATACTGATGGCTTTTACTGTAGCTCAGAAAACTATAAATTACATAATAAAAAAAGGAGATAATGACTCACTCCTGCTTTTAAAACGTTTCCAGATCCACTAAAATGCTGTAGAATTGATGTTGCTATTATTTTTCCACCCTGCCTCTAGAAGGGTCGTTTTTCAGTGGAAATATGAAACTTACAGATGAGGTGTGTAATATAACTTCTTTTTTTGTTTTTTGCCAGTGCTTCCCATTTTAAGACTACTTTCATTTGCTTGCAATTTGACTTTTGTTTGGATAGCACTTTTCCAGGCCAGGTGTCTGCATCGGGCTGAGTCATTTCAGCTGGAAGGTTGCAGCTACAACTATTCAGTCACTTCTGAGACTGAAATATAAGAATATAGTATATTTTCATCCTACCTTAAAATAAAAACATAAAAAAAATAAAAAGCCATAGTGAGAATCTCAGTAGTCCCACCATAGCTTTCATGTTCAGCAGGTGAAGGCACAAGCATCAGATGCTCTTGCTGTTCCTATGGAAAGTCATCAAAAGGGTGCCCAAATTTGAATGTACAGAGAAATAGGGGAGATCTTGGGGCTAAGAAATCAGAGAGGGAAACCAGCCTCTCTTACTGGGCATGCAGACAGCAGCAGCAAGCAATGGTGCAGAAACTCAAAACATTGCCCAGGATACAAAAAGGGACTTGCAGAATTGGATTTAGGAGAAGCGGGAGAAAGTCAGAAGGTGGGATCAGGCTTGCAGTGGGATTCAAGAGATCATGGAGGCTGGTAAAGTGAAGTTGAAAACTGGGTGGGAATGTGAGGTCTGGAACAAAAAAGCAGTGGGGTGGGATAGAGAACTGTCAATGAGTGAAGATCACACAAAGGAGAGAGACTAGAAGCGAGTGGAGATGGAGAAAATGAAGACTGGCAGAAAGTAAGGAGTGTAACTGGAGGCTGAGAAGAATGTAGAGAGCTCTGAAGGGAAAGACCACTTCTGAGTCATGAAAACAAGGCACTAGGAAAATGAAGGCTGAGATGAGAAATATGTGGAAGGCAGACTGATTTTGGAATCCAGAGCAGAAGAGTCAGGATTAGGACAAGGATGAGCTGGAGACAGGTTATACTTAGGAGGGATGAACACAAAAGCCCACCTCTCCTCCAGAATATTCTTCTCCTATATGTAGGATATCAGCCCGTAATAGTCCTCTGCTGTCACCAGATGTATAAGAACTTCACTGGCAAACACTAGAGCTGGGTGAAATAAGGACAGAGAAACTAGTGCTACTAAGAATAATTTTGTTCTTGGCAAGGACCTGTGCTGTATCCTTAGCAAGGCTAGTCTTGATGAGTACTTTTGAGGATGTCAGTAAAAGCTGTTTCCATTTCCAGAAGGAGAAGAGGGTGCTCAGTTTAGTCTACAAAGAAGCTAAAAGGAAGTTGCATTTAACAGAGGCCAAAGTAAAACACACCGAAAGGTGATTACAGTTGCAAAGGCAAGCACCTGACAGGTATAAAATATTAGAAATTCAATATGCAAATAGAGCCATAGCCTCACCCATTTATGTAGGCATTAGAGTGTGGGTAGATTTCATCACTGCCGTCAGAACTCAGAGCTGGCCAATTCATTTGTCTAAATGAAAAAAATTAATGCCAAGATGGCTTGATTTCCAAAATACTCCTTTAGGATTCAGGCACAGTTCCAACAGTGCTGTGTCTGCCAAGCACAAACCTGCTTATTTTCCTGCCAGCCTATCCACTCAAGTTTCCATCAGTTAGCTTAGAAGACTGCTAGCTTCCAAGAAGGAAATTCAGGGACAGAGACAATGGACAGGCAAGGGATGGAGAGAATGGCATGCCATGTATCTCTGGTCCAGTCATTTGGAGACTGCAGAGCTCTAGGGTACGTGCCCATGCGGTCAAGAATATTAGATCTTCCTAAAAATGCCGCAACTGATTTAATGTGGTCTTGAATTGACTCCTCTGATCAACAGTGCTAAGAGGTAGCTGCCTCAAGGTCAAGTAATACAGAGATGCTCAGCATCAAGCTTTTGGCTTCCTGCCAGCCTGTTAGGTGCAGAGAAAAACTCTGGTTCTCTGGCAATCAGGATTTCATTCTGAAGTTTGTCAGAAAACTTTCTGTTCTATCTGAGATCTTACAGTGATTTCCAGAGAATATCCACAAGATCTTGCTTTTATTTGGATACTTAGAAATATCTCAAAATACTCTACAGAATGGGCAATCCTCTTTTATTTAATTACATGTTCATGCTATTGCATATCCTTATTTAAATGGTGCTTTTGCTGAAACCTCATTCAAGACAGAATTACGATGCTTTATGTACTTGAAAATTTGGAAAGTGGGTGTAAATGAGGCAGAGGATAGCAGATAAGAATGGCCACTTGTAAACGTAATGCAGAAAAGTTGTGCTCGGTAGAGCCAAATTCTGTATCTACCGTTGTCATAGATCTCTGAGATGATTAAATGGTTTCAGTCCGTCTTTCCCAGCAGGTAACCAGTCTGGATAATGGGGCTTGTTTAAGAAAAACAAAGAACTTGGAGAAACAAATTTATTTCAATGGGAGCAGTGCTTTGAGCATATAAATGCTATACAACAGTAGGTAAACTGGAAAAAAAAAATCAAGCTATAAGCTTCTGAAATTGAACATAAAGATACGTAGATAAAAGATTAGTCTGTGCCACGGCTGCCATTTTCCAAAGAGGTCCTTAATGCCCAGGTGGGTTTTGAAAAGGAACTCAGTTCTGAAGCACTCTGATACCACAGAGATTATCAGCTCAGAAAAACTCATGAGGAAACTGGTAATTATGTCTTCAGAGCATAACATGAAGGAAACAAAATACAAATTCACTGTTCATTAAGTATCGCCCATTCTGAATCACTGGTCTGGGGTCATCCAGGAAGCCTGTAGCAGAAATGAGAATAAACCAAAGGACCCACAGTGTTGAACATGGGCAATAATCCTCCCTCTGTTTCTCTGGAGAATAAAGAAGCGGAGTGATAATATGAGAAGTCAAACCTTAAAATAAGGAGATTTGGGCACAGACATTAACTCCCCTTACAATGACATAAATCAGGATTCCTTTAAACTCCTGTATGCAAGCAGAGCCATATTTCTTATTTCTCGGAATAAAGCGTGTTTGGAAACTCATCACATTCACTTTGGAATTCATAAAAGGAAAATGACAGCATAAACATTAGCAATATTTTGAAGCAGCAAGCCACAGCTGACTAACCGTCCCTGGAGGTGTTCAAGAAACATTTAGATGTTGTACTGAGGGACATGGTTTAGTGGGAAATATTGGTGATAGGTAGACAGTTGGACTGGATGATCTTAAGAGTTCTTTTCCAACCTTGGTGATTCTATGATTCTACAATCTGCTAATAAGTTGGATAAAATCACAATGTGGTTATGGAACAAAATAATATATAGCCATTTTGGCAAACACTATGCAGTACTAACCTCCAGCTACAGAACCTTGAGAACTATTCAGGTTTATTAATACAAAGCTCAGCTTTGATATTTTGGGCTTAGCATACAAGGTCAGGAAAGCAACCTCTTTAAATAAAGCCTTGCCAAGGTCAGGGCATGCTGAAATGTCTAGGACACACTCTGCAGCCAATTTCAGCAACTCCAGAGCAATACATATGATCCCCATTGATACATCTGCTTTGCATGTGCAATTCACGTTGCAGTTCACCATTCTCATTGCAACTTGCACTGCTCTGATGCATCTGCCTTACAGAGCTCTTGCAGGAGAAGGCTGCATCACAGGTGCAGTGGCATCTCACCCACTGGCACTCTTTGAATGAATCACACTTCTATGCTAGTTATTCAGAGCACACGCAGTCACTTTCAGATTTCTGTCCTGCCAACAGTCCTGGCAGTTGAGTATCTTTAAGCCATAGGATGCCAAATCACTGATAAAAAATGACAGTGCATAATCAAAATTGATGGGACTGACCCATTTGCTTTCTAGGGTGGAACTGTCAAGTTTGAAATCTGAAACCTAATGGAAGTAACAACAATATTGCAGCTAACTTTCCCAGCAACTAGTAATGTTTTTATCTAACTGCTCATGCCAAGGATGGACCACTGGATTATTTTATGTGGCTACATTCATTTTTATCATCACTTGAAGAAAGGCATCATTTAAGAGGCAGCATTCCTCACCAGATTTACCACAGTAAGCTCTCAGTGCAATAGCAACACAATTACTAATTCAGCATTCGTCTCCTCAGCTCCTTCAGTAGACCTACAATATTTTTGTGACGTCAAGCAGGATACCAGATGTGTGGAAAGAAATGGTTACATTAGCTTTTTATGATACATGATATGATCAGTGGTCCTGTTGGTCTCAGGTGTGTGAGCCATTACATCTTTCACAGAACAAATTGCTAGTAGCTTAAGGCTAATCCCCTGACCTGCTGAAATAATTAGCAATCACTTCAGTCCAGACTGAAAACAAGAAAGGGCTAAACAAACTAAACAGAAAGAAAATAAAGGCTCAGATGTCTGTAACAAAGCAATTTTACTTGTGATCTCTGTGTCTTATCTGAGAACAGATGCAGAAATTGACCCTCCTTCTTCCCTCCTCTCTCCCACCAAAAAAAAAAAAAAAGTACCCAGGAAAAGCTCCTAAGAACTTCAAGAATGGTGAAATTACACTTCAATTCTTCCTACAGGCTCTCATGGGGTGGACTGTACAGTGGTCCTGTTGCTCAAAACCAAATGCAACTGCAGTCAGGTTTTTTATCTTTGTGTCCTTGTGAATAGGTCTGACCATTACCAAGATCAGAAAAGGTTGAACATAATCCTAGGAAAATTTCTGTTCTCATTTATTTCTGAAGTCTTTCAGGTCATCCTCATTTGGGACTATGTTAATAGATTTTAAGCATGCTGTTAGAATTTGAATTCACATTTACTTACAGTATTAACTTTCTACAGCAGCATGAACAGTCAGAAAAACTTGCTTAATCACAATTAATGTTTGTAGTTCCTGTCTCTGTTTATTGACAGAAACACATGCTTCAAAATTTTCATATTGTTAAAAGTTAGAAAGTTATTGACTAATGAAAATGCAGACTTAGTCATTTAGCAGAGAAAGAGTCACCAGTGAAATTTAGGTCACAAAATATTTATTCATCTGCCGACCAAACTGCTGTAGTGAAAACTGCCAATAGAAAGCTTGTTTCCGTACAGTCTCCCATTAAGAAGCAATAATCTGTTAATTGAATAAAGGAGGGTAAAAACCAAGAGAGAACAAGAAATTGTGCCTACTATCTATGTTGTCATTAAAAATGAACAGAAATCTGAATTAAACATCTTAAGAATTCATTATCTAACTGCCAATACAATCTTACATATGTTATCTTGTGTTTCTATGAACTACATAGCCATTATCTCAGCTCTAGTTCTCCAAGTTACCCTTACCTTTCACTGTCACATGAACGCTCTGGCTGGTGGACAACTGGGGCTGAACGAGGACATTACATGTGTATTCCCCCTCATCTACCTCCTTCTGCACATCTGAAAGCTTCAGTGTCCCATTGTTCTCAAAAGCCACTTGGCGATGGTTAAAGGGTAGCAGGTTAGAGTTCTTGTACCACTTGATGGAGTAATACGGATAGCCTATTACACGGCAGTGGATGTAGGTGTCCCGTCCCGCTATTGCTGTGATGTTTTTCATTGGTCGAATGCTTGCTGGCCCTGGGAAGGTAAAAAAGGAACTCTTGAATAAAGGCACATTTGTTTGAGAAAACAGACATATTTTTTTTTCTGAATATACCAGTGTTAATGACATTTACAGATGCAGCTTGCACAACACTTCTTAGTATTTGACAGTTTCTGCTTTTAAGAGACACTTAAGCAGCTTCCCTAATCTTTGTATGCTCTAGTTTTTCCTTACCCTGCAGCATACATACTAATTATGTGGGGGTATATGTTGGCATTATCCAACACTTGTCTGATAAAATCTTTGCTGCATTACCAATAAAAAGTCTGAGGATGATTTAATTAATGTGAAATACTAACACTGATACAAAGCTAAAATCCTGTTACACATGAGAAAACTGACAAAGTTAGCATTTATTTTGACATATATAAAGTATAATACCATGAGGATGGGTATTATGCCATGTAAAGCTAGAAATGCAAGGTAAAATACAGTATACATGAATAATTACAATGAATGTTGGACAAGTAAAGGAGGAAAGGAAAAGAAAAAAAAACATGCACAACAGGACTAAAGTAAAGAAAATGTGAATTAGTAAAGATGAGTATACGAAAAAGAGACTACAGAAAACAAAGAGGAATCTTCCAAAGTTTAACCATATCATACGCTTTCTGGGTCTGGGAAGGCAGAGTGGGAAAAAAAGAGGGGAGGAAGAAAAGGAGAGGGAAAACAGTAAGTTGGTTTTGGCATTCCAAGACTCTTTTCAACACATGCAACAATCTTCTTCTCCACTACAATGAGTTATGTGTGTTTTTTTGAGGAGCTGATTTGACAAGCACCTCTTACGTTTATTCGAGCCTGGTACAGGACGACTCCAGCAGAGTTGTTGGCAGTACAGCGATAAACTCCACCATCTCGGACCTGAGTGTTAGAGATGTTCAGGTAACTGACCACATTCCCTTCAGAGGTGATAATCTGGCTGATACGATGACTGCCATCCTTCACAATGGGATCTTCATCCAGTGTCCAAGTGATGGTAGGCAGGGGGGTCCCCTTCACATTGCACATAAGGGAGACTGGCTCGCCTGGACTCACCACTTTCTCACTGAAGGCAGAAATGATTTTGGGAGTTCCATCTGCCAAGGGAGAGAAAAGGATGAGAAGAGTACTTATATGCTGTAAAGCTGTTTCCTCTATCCTGAAGCCTGTCACGTGAGACAAAATCTTTTTTAGAAGAGATGTAAAGAACTGTATTCCTGGACATAAGTTTAATTACTGAGAGGTGGAAACAAACTTTGGTAGTAGATTATTTACTTATGCAATTCTTTCCTTACTGAAAGTTTCTTTGTCATCTGCTAAGAAACTTGGTAGTGACTTCCACTGAGGGAAAAGCCCTTGAATGGAAGGATGAGGGCTCTGCACAGCTATGTGAACTGCCAGGTTCTTGCAGAGAGGTGTCAGTCATACACAATTCATCAGTAATGACATACAACAAACCACTAACATGCTTTGAATTTTATTTTTCCTGGTACATTACAGCTCCTTTAAAAGCTAAAGATGAATTCTGTCAACAAGAGCCAGGCATAACTTGCATAGGCTAATTTCACACAGCTGTGTCAATTCAGTTTAGTCCTGACCCACAATATCCCATTTAGAAAAGTACTGAATTAAGGTTTTCCTGAATAGGGACTGCCAGTAACAATAGTGAAACCAGTTTCTTTCTGTGGTCATTTTGTGTTGCTGATAAATAACCCTATGCGATGAGAATGTTCAAATAATTTTTCTTGTTATCCGTGTCACAATGTACTCAGCCTCTACCAGGCAAATGAATAAAGAGAATGCATGGAGAGACAAACTTAGAGATTTTAAGTAGGAAGCAGGATTAAATAACCACCTACCCAGAGAGCTCAGAGGAATAACATTTAGGAATGATGACACTCTGCTATTAGTTAGAAAGTTCCTTCTGAAACCACGTAATGCATGCTCTCCTTTGAAAATTATACTTTCAAAGCTGTATCTAGAAGGGATTTCAGTGTAACTGGGGGCAAAAGTGCAAGAGGCTACATGTCAAGAGCAGTGTGCAGAACACAGCAAGCAAGCTAGAAGCTTGGACAACAGTGTTGTCAGCTACTGTCTGGTTTTAAAGAACCAAGAGGCAAGTAAGCTAACTTAACTGTCCCTACAATGTTAGCACCTGTAAGAAACAGAAGGAAGAGGCTATTCATTACCTAGTGAGTGGCCAAAGACACACAAAAACACACGTTGTACATGAGGCTCTTTATGGACAACTCCTTTCAGTTTCTTACAGACCAGAGGTTGTCAGAATAGGATTGACAAGTCTCATGCTCTGTCTGAGCACACTATGTACTATGTACTGTCTCCTCACAAACACTCTGCTATGTACTACCCACAAGTCTGGGAGGTTGAACCACAGTTATACCCTTGGAAATCATAATTCTTATATTACAATTTAAGTACAATATTACTCTGATAAAACTGGCATGATAGATACAAGGCCATCCCCAAAACATGCTGAGTCACAGTAAAATTAAAAATAGTGCTGAAATATTCCTTTGCTTGCTTGTCAAATTGTGAAAATCGTAAGGCACTGCCACTTTCAGACTGCTGAAAGACCTCAGTATACAAAGAGGGGATTTTGTTTGGTTTGATTTTGTAATTTTCTCCTCTTTCTTACTCTCTCATTTCTGTCCCATCAGTTGTGTGACAAGAGTTTTTGTTTATTTATTTATTTCCATTTCTAACTCTCTTCCTTTCCTTTGCTGTGTATTAGACACTGTCATCCCTCAGGAAAAAAAAAAAAACAAAAAAAAAAAAAACAGCAGCAATAGGAGAAAAAGCTTTTTATCCTGAAAGGAAACTGTCACCAGACCAATAAATCTTTGAGTGTGCACACCACGTACCTCTGCCACCCCTCCTCTTCCATTTTTTTTTTCTTTTTTAATTCAAGTGACAGGCTTTTTTTGGAGATGAAAGCAGACATTATTTTCCCAGCAAGACCTGGGTGTCTTTGAAATCTTTCCTGCTGTTACTCTCTGATAACCTGCACTCTCTTGACATTGTGATAGATTATCAATATGCTCTTTAGGATTTCTTAGTCACAGGAGATGGTTGCCGAGGTAACTCGGTCCAGGCAGGTAGTCTCCTCTTTTTCTGTAAAGACTAAAAATAGTGTCCATGCCACAACTGCACTACATGCTCATTAATGAACTGGCTCTGTACAAACTGCTTGATTATCATGTGGAACACTGTATCAGGTACTTAATATGATCTCTAGATCTTCTGCCAATATGTCCAACCAGAAAAGCCATACCAGGAAGGAGATGTCTGGAGCTGAATAGGGATCTCTTATCATATGTCCAGCTGAAAAGGTAGCGTAAAAAATCAAGACCATCATCCCTAAAAAAGAGGGACTGTGAAGACTGTTCGGGAGGGATATGCTTTTCTAATCAATACCTACCTTCCGTCAGTTTTCTTCAGAGTAGGGAGGTACAATAAGCTCTGCTGACAGCTTGAAGGTACCCTCTTCTCTTGTTTATAGCCTCCTGTACTTCACTTTACAAAAGTGATGCCAGAGACAACACGTAAAACATGGAGACCAGAATCACTAAACGGGTAATAACTCACCTTCTAATATTACTTGAACATAGTCTTGAGCGGACATCTTGTCCTTGCGCACAAAGCACTGGTATGCTCCACCATCACTCTTAGCCATGCCATCCATAATAAGGTTCTCCCGGTTGATCCCAGTGATCCGAACATTGTTACCAGGGTTGATGATTTCACCATTACGGTACCATGAGAGCTCCTGGTCCTCTGTTCCTGTCACACTGCAGGACAAGGACACTTGACTACCAACACTGCTTTTCACTTTTCGTGGGCTGATTGTGGCTTTTAGTGGTTCTGAAGATTTAAACCAAAAGAAGGGAGAGGGAAAGGGAAATAGAGAACATTAAGTATACATGTACATTTACGTGTGAGTAACACATTAACTCTCAGCTAACACAAACAAAAATCACATCCATACCCTTCTGGAAAAACAACAACAACAAAACAAATAAAAAATTCCCCACAGATTATTGTGCTTGCTCTGAACAAGCATCTCCCAAAGAATATCCATGACACAGAACAGAAGGATCAACTTACTTAACGTATGATATCATCCCCTAGACTATGCCTGAATGAATGGTAGGAGTAGATCTACCGAATAATAACATTGTCGCTAAGGGCCTATCAATAGTACTACATCTTTTCGGAGAGTAGGATATTACTTCAGATTAGTTCAGTGTGGACCTTCGTACTGGTATATTAGATGCATTTCTGAAGATCATCTTCTGGTTTCATTTCCTCCAAAAGGAACATAGTTAACAAGATCTCATGTGAACAATTGCAATAAATGACAATTACCAGACTTGTTTTTAAGAGTGGAAGGTACATACTAAAACGTTAACACAGATGCAGTCATAAACATCTGTGGGATCTGTCCACACATAAATGCTTCTTTGTATGGGCTCACTAAATTTTCTGCTTTAACACAGGAGGACTAAAGTATTTTCAAGTCAGTCTTAAGAAAGAGTAGGACATAGATAATACATGTTTTATATTGCAACAAAAGAGGATGAACAGAGTTGAAGAAAAGTCATAAATGTACATGTGATCTTTATCCCACTTTCTAATAATTACTGACATTCCTGAATGCAGATCTGATCTCATGTTTTATATATTTTGGTTTAACATCCTTATAAAGATAACAGATTTTTGTGAAATATATATTCATATTAGCTTCTTGTATGCATTCAATACTATCTCTACCACTAAGAAAAAAAGGCGTAATATATTTCCTTTTTCAGTTGTGGATAATCAACACCAGTATCATCTCCAATACCAAATACGTACTATTCTATTTATTTTTTTAGCCAGCTTATATACACACGTGCATATATTCCTACATAAAAATTTCCATAACCAAATCATTCACTTTACAGAACATTTTTTAACATACAAGTTATAATAAATCTTTAGTGCCTCTCCAATACATATTGCCAAAAATTATTGACCCACTGGGAACAGAGGCCTGGAAAAAACACATGGGTCAATGACTTCTATCCTTTCAGATCACAGATTCTTATGTAATAGTCTTTTTGTCCAAAAGAGTCCAGATCAATAACTAATCTGTGATCACATGCATGTTACAAGTCACTGAACATGTCTATATTTACTATAAAAAGGCCAGAAAGGCTCAAAACTGTGAACAGTCCATTAAACAAAAATAGGTACACTGAAGTGCACCACCCCCATCTTAGAGACTCAAGAAAGTAAAGAATATCTTCAATTACAGAGAAGAGTAACACTGTTTTCCCCAAATCTTTCTTGCTGCCAAGCTTATCCAGAGGATATCTACTTGCTGGCTGACCACTGAGTCCATACATAAAACACACCACTAGGATCTGGGGATACTTTCAGTATCACTAGCAACTCCATCACAACATGTTTCTGAAAGTTCTACTTCTGTGTCATACATGACAAACCGAATTTTAATGCATACGCTCATTAGTTATAACTCACAAATTATTGACCTTTAATCTTTGTTTTATTTTGCACAAATCCATCATGTGAAATTATTGATGAAGACATTTTAATGGTCTGAACTGTTCTTCCTTTTCAGTTTGCTAGTTGTGCTACACAGGTGGAAATGTTAGTTCACCAAGTGTAATTTCTATTCCAGGAAATCATTTCTTTTTAACAATAGAAGAATAACACTTTTCCAGTGCGGTGCTTCTGAGTAATAATTATCTTTGCTAGAATTTGTGAAACATTCAGAATATTCACACATGAATACTCAACTGAGAGGAGGTATGAGTATTCAATATTACTGAACAGCATGAGTCCTGGCAACAAGAGTTTGGCAGCTTTATTCATGAGAACATTTGCAATTTCTTTTTAAGCATCCAATTGAAGATTCTAAATTACATATCCTCTGTGTGATAAATTATATAGGTACACTATAAATTGCATCTATTTGCACTTCTGATCGCTCAATTGTCCAACTAACTCATCTCCCCAGAGTCTAATTTCTAATGTTGCAAAATTCTGAGAAGTTTAAGCACCGCTAAGGTAAAGTAACAAAACAGAAGGTACAGAAAGCTATAGCAACATCTTCCCACATGCAAATGTCCAGGCAAGAAGCAGTCCAAGAGCTTCAGCCAGTCCAAAACTTACGTTTTACATATAGCCGCCCTATCATCTCAGCAGTACCATAGTTGTTCCACACCTCGCAGACATAGTTGCCTGAGTCTGAGGGACGCGTGTTCTCTATCAGCAGACCTGTAACTGTCTGCCGAAATCTGCTGTCAGGCTCCCAGGGAACGTTGTCCTTCAGCCAACGATACTTTGGTGTGGGGTGCCCTGATGCTTTGCAAGGCAGCTCCACTCGCTGTCCTGCCATGGCTTTACGGTGGTCAAACCCATCTAGAATAGATGGAGCTGAATTCGCTGGATCTGAAAGAACAAACAGAGATTTTCAATGGGATCATTCAAATTATCGCATTCACTATGTAGTATGTCAATATTTATTCTCCTGCCTTTTTGACTCACTAGCCCAGTGGTTTATGTACTACAGTTTGCTACTGTGCCCCAGCCATCAGCCTGAAATATCTCAGTGGTGATGGCTGGGATCCAGCAGCCCGTACTACTGAAACACCTTATGACTACTAGGAAACCCTCCCATTGGGTTTTTTCCAGGTGGCATCCATTTCTCTGGTCATCCTTCATACACCCTATGAGAGGAATAAAGAGCCAAAAATGTGTTGCCTGACCAATTACTACAGTTACCCCTCCACTACTTGATTAGAATGAAGCCAACACACTCTCCAAATTTCTCAGTGGTCTGAACGCTTTAAATTAAAGGCACAGTTGTCTAAGTGTATGTGTGATTGCAAACACTTTGTCATTTTAGTGGTTGTTGACTTAACCAGCTCAGGTACTGCTCACAAGGAAGCTGCAGCAGATCCTTGTCAGGAAATTGAGAGATTGAATGCGCAATCTGTACTAAATTCATGCTATACTCTAATTGCTACCTGAGCTAGTTAGTTTAAAACCTTAGCTATATCTTCATGAACTCATCTCATGTATGCATCTTCCACAGACCTGGGAGGATACACATGAGAGCCAAATACCTGTACTGCATTAGTTAGAGGCACTATACATGTTATTCTGTCAATCCAGAAACTAAAATGGTGACGGTAAATGAATGGGCTAAGTAAATTTTGTGTGAAAATCTAAGTAAAACTCCAAATGCCAAGTTCAATTAAAGATAACCACAGATTTTTTTCTGTTCTGCAGATACCAGCAGCAAGTTGAGCCACTAAGGGCAACACCACATTCAGTTTACAGTGACTTACTGCCTGTCTCATCAGAAGTATGTCAGCCAGTAGTTAAACAGATGAATTTGCATGCATCAGTAGCCACTGGGTTCATATTTGGCATGGAGGAATTTATTTTTTTTAGCTTGCCATGCTGTTTACGTCTGGCTTAGTGAAGGAACATGCTGCCAGGATGCTACTGGAAAGGCCAATGTCAATTTGACTAATTGATTAGCCAGCTCCTTTTTCCCCTCTGGGGTCATGAGGCATCTATGCTTTCTGTGCACAGATTTCTCTGTTTAGCCTGAGGAATGAATTCCATAAAAATGTACGTATGTGAGGAGTTACAGCTCTGGCTGTTAGGAAGAACACATCTACATAAAAACAGCTTCTTTAGTTGAAAATAACAATTAAATAATGAAAAAGTAGAACCGACTTTCAGAGTTATTGCCTGTGCATTCCTACTCAAAACTCTCAGTATCGTTGTATTATCACAACATGCTTTTAACTTCAAAAGATTTTGTGGAAGATATATGTGGTCCCATTTGCAACCTTTTAAGTACAAATATACAAAGTACCACATGGACTTTGAAATAGGGTAGAGATCACCAGGGAGGAACTATAGTAATGGTAAGGAAAATATATGGCTAATAAATACCACGTGTTGACAACTTCCCAGTTTTCGGCAGAGAACCACTCATGCTTCAATGTGAGGCCCAGGAAAAGTGTGACATTACCTCAGATGAGAAGCTGATGGTGACAGCAAAGCAGCATGTCTGGCTCTCATCCCCAGGCAGAAGCCAGGAAGGCCAGGCAAGCTGCCTCAGGAGGTGGGGGCAATGGCAGTAGCTGCCATGGGAAGCATGTCCCCTCTTTGCTACTACCATTTCTCCACCTACAAGAGAAACCCACCCACCCCTAGGTCCTCTTCTCCAAGTTAATATCACTTTGTTTTTTCCCTTCACAAACTGAGCCTGAGCTGGAGTAAGCCAGCCCGAATCCCCATCTGCGGAAAAGCTGAACTGAGATTTGCCGATGTTCTTTCAAAGCTTTGCAATGGATTTTATAGAGAAGATATTTCAAATATATTAAGGGATGCACAAAATATAATTCAGGTGACTTGTTTTCTTATGCTGTCTTCTTATATATTTAAATAGATGGTTAAAACATCTCTTTAGGACGTTCCTGGAAGAGACTTCTTGTTAGAACTTATACATAACATATATTCTAGCTAAGTAAATAAAAAGAAAAAAAGCACAAAAGAAATACCAGGATTCATACACAATTATCTCCAGTGAGGCAAATGGTAAAGTAACATATCCCAATTACAGTATCTGATACGGACTATTTTGAATGATTTTTTTTACTGTGCTTCAACACTCAGGAGCAAATGACTTCTAGCAAGGACAAAGGGGAAAAAACTGAGGCAAAACACTGTTATACATGCTAAAATGTTTTCCTTTGCATCTTTTCTGAAGGACAAAGCAAGAAATTCATTATGCTTTCAATATCATGGGGCTTTTTTTTTGGTTTTTTTTTTGGGTGGAAGGTTAAAAAGAGATAAAGAGTTTAAGAGCTGGAATTCATGGCTGGACAAAATGATTTTTGGAAGTGCATACTATAATGGGCATTAGAGGAATATTCATTAGCACGTTATTTGTCTTGGGTTTTATTTTGAACGGCCACATGATTTCAAAAATATGTTCTTACTGCAAATGAAATTTAGAATTTTGCTTTCGACATAGGCATACTAATTATCCAGATTTGTATTTTCTCTTATATACAACGTTCCCTTCTTCACACTTTCAAATAGTCAATAAGCTTAATACTTACTAGAAAACATGGCCAAAAGAATAAAATCAATACCCACAAAAATATTTTATCTCCAATTAAGCTAAGAATGTTTATGGCTATAAAAGGCAGGCAAAAACGTAAGTCTTGTGCAAGCGGACGTTTCACAACTATGCTCGTGGATTCTCTGATTTCAGCTCTTTAAGGACTTAATAATTTAAAACATAATAAATTCCTCTAAAGACAAATAAAACTTGTTAGAGAAGTATTAAGAGTAAAACTCTGCTCGTAATTGCTGTGCAGAGCTCAGTATAGCTCTAAAGGAGAACACTTAATCCCACAGAATTCAAAAAGGCAGTTATTACGCACAGGTAACATTTCTTATTTTGTTTTGGTCTGTTGAGGGGACCAGAAGGGGACAGTCCAGAGAGGGCACATGTTTCAGAGCACTTATTATGAATTACAAACAATACAGAGCTTTCAGTTCTCCCCTTTTGTTCAGTGAAATAACTAAAATTTTCCTGTGGTAACCAAGATACAAGCCTGATTTTATTTATGTTACCACTGGCTCAGCCTTAGCATGATTTCATACGGAAGCAGACCATATTATGGAGCCAGTTAGAAGGATAGGACCCTGCCTATTTTTATAAGACCAAAGCAGGAAGATTACTATGCAGAAAAAAATATTTTTTCATCTGTCCAGGAAAAGGAAACACCAGAGTTTTGCCCACCGGAGACAGAAATCAAGGAAGAAACTTCCAGATCTGACTGGTAAGTGATTCTAACCTGAGCAATCACACTTTATTTAGCATTAGCATCTTTAAGTACTGATTTATGTGTTCAGAAGGCTCCAAAATATTTCTGCAATGTTCATACTGGAGGAGGGCAGGAAGTATATTACTTATACAAGTCCTTGTGCTCGCCTCTGACTCCCTTAGGGCTCTCAAGCAGAGGACAGACTGCTGAGACCTAATCATTGCATTTGTTTGTTTTCTGATAAAAAGATCAAAAAAGAAGAGGATAACATCAAAAGGAGAATGGCCGCAGTGTTAGATTATGAAAGTCCTCAGTTTAAGAGACAGGGAACTTCTAGAGAAAGTCCAATGGAGGGCCACGAATATGATAAGGGTTCTGGAGCATCTCCCTTTTGAGGATGGCCTGAGAGACCTGGAACTGTTCAGACTGGGGAAGAGAGGGCTGACAGGGGAACTCATCAATGCTTGTAAATATCTAATAGGCACAAGCCAAGTTGCTGGGGCCAGGCTCTTTTCATTGGTGGCCAGTGACAGGACAATGGGCTCAAACTGGAGCACAGGAAATTTCATCTGAACTCTAGAAGAAAATTAAACTTTACTTTGAGGGTTTCAGAGCACTGGAACAAGCTGCCCAGAGAGGTTGCGAAGTCTCCTTCTCTGGAGATACTAAAAAACCACCTGGATAATTTCTTGTGCAACCTACAGTATGGAACCTGCTTCAGCAGGTGGTTGGCCTTGATGATATCCAAAGGTCCCTTCCAACCCCTACAATTCTGTGATTCTGCGATACTCAGATGGATCTTTAGGTTTAGGTTACATGGCAACTTAGTTACAATGAAAAGGAGAAAAACCTCAGTGAGGCATTCAGTGTGATGGTAGACTTGTCTTCTGTAAAGAAAGAGAGAGAAAGAAATAGAGAGCCTACAGTCAGCTAACTATGGATCAGGGAATACAACTGCAGATTCACACACATGCAAATATAGTCACAGGCGCCTAGCAGATGTGGGAGATGGAGAAGAGCTATTTCTATACAGATGTATTTGAGAGTAAATTGCAAACCCATGCCTAGAGGCTGTTCTTCCTTCTCACCTCACCCACAACTAGCACCTTCTCTCACTAAAAAAAATGGGTAGGGGGGAAATTGGAGCAATATCATATTGCCAGCTCAAGTGTTTTGCTGAAGGAGGGATCCTTCTTCACACACACAATAATCAGTAGATGATTTAAATTCAAAAGAAAAAGTGAAAACACTCCAGTTACCTTCAAATTTTCCTACCGTTGCACTAGGCCATTTGCCCATAAGCCTCCCACCAGCCCTCCTGCTTACTTGCAGCACTCTGAGTGTCCTAGGCATGGTCACATTTCCTTTCAGGCTGGAGATGCCTCCTGGCAGCAGCAGAAAGCACTATTTGTGCTGAGGAAGGAGCATTTGAAAAAGAAGGCTGAGATGCACCTCAGCTAACCTGAGACACCTACAGCTGAGATAAACACTCTGAGCTCCTGCTATGGTTAACAAAAAGAAAATTGTTCATCTCACCTCAGTATGGACAGCTGAAGCTGGTCAGACACGTTACTGCTTGAAGTGTCTGTGCATCTCCTTTGTTTTCAAAAGGGAAGCTAAGGGGACTGGATACTTTCACTGAGAATGTCTACCTTTAATGAGATAAATCCCATCCACAGTCCTTTCAAAAGCACTCCAAACCTACTAAAACTCACTATACTAAATGCCAAAGCCAAGCTGTACACCCTGCCTGCTCTCTGGAAATATTGAGTAGAAGCAGGGAAACAGAAAAAGAAAAGGATTTTAAAATAGAGAGCAGCAATAACCTCACAATGATCCAACTATACCTTCCATTTAATAGAAAATTTGGTTGTTGGTGCATATGGGCACAAGATCCTGCCTTGCCAGTTCAGCACACTAGAGAGAGGCATATATAGTACTTATTTCAACACTATATTTATAAGGCAGTACCTGATACAAAAAGTCTTGCACTGTTGCTTTGTCGTGTTTCTCCAGTGTATCTGTGCCTTGTGATACATCGATAGTTGTACAGTCCGTCTTCATTCTGTACGTCTAAAATATACAAGGCTCCCGTGGATGTGATGAGAAATCTAGGTCCTGAAAGACACAATAATTTACAGCATTTAAAATATCTGCAAGTTGTTGATGTGTTCTGCTTGCTCACACCAGAGGAGTGAAGATGCAGGCTAGAGCGTCCTGAAGATTTTATTTCCAGAGTCTAAAAACAGCCTG
Source organism: Numida meleagris (assembly GCF_002078875.1). NCBI lineage: Eukaryota > Metazoa > Chordata > Aves > Galliformes > Numididae > Numida > Numida meleagris. Next base: position 106,445,284 of record NC_034409.1, read on the forward strand.
CTATAAGTCTGCTCACTGCAAATGCATATAAAGATATAAACACCTGTACTTCTTATTAAAAAGAAAAGGATCTGTAAGGAAAATGTGAGGAATGAAGAAAAGAAGGCTATTCTAGTATATATCACAATTACAAAACAGCATCTGAGAGATATCTGAAATAGAATATAGAGTAAAGAATTGAAGCCATCAGAATTTAACATTGTAGAGTGATATGGTAATTCTCTATAAGAATTGTACAGTTTAGAATAATTGCAGTCTGTAATTAGAGAAGCACAATGTAAGCAGGTACACAGGCTCTGCGTCTAAAAGAAGGGCTTTAAAAAACCATACAAGCATGGAATGTGTTATCCAATAATCCAGGACTTTTTTTTATTTTTGTTGTTGTTTGTTTAAATTCTACACAGAAAGGTTTATTTCAGGGAGAAAAATAAGTCCAGGAAGACAGTTGCCCCTTAAAACTGAACAAGTTCAGGGTCACCATTTTTCCCAGAGTTCATTGATAATGAAAATAATGTAGCTGAAATTCTCTTCAAATATGTATTTTTTTTATTATTAACTCCAGAACATGTGGAAAATGTCATGGTACATATGTACACACTTGCAGTTTTGATCATTTGACAGCTGCACAGGTACATTTCTTCTGTTGTAGATGCTTGTTCTAAGGTCAAGGACACAAAAAAGCCAACCTCCACATTTACTCCAAAGCTTCTCCTGTATTAGAATAAATGGAAAATAATATTGTTGGAATGCACTGCAAACCTAAGCCTCACAACTGACCACTTTTTTCTGTTTAAAAATACTGCAGTCTGACCTATGTATGCTTTTCTAAAACTTTTACACTAGAGAAAAAATACAAAAGGAAAAAATGGAAGACAAGATAACAACATTATCTTAATTTTCTCTAAGTATCTGATAGCTGTTAAAACATATATACCTGTACCTTTGTATTATAAAATATCTGTCTCCCAGACTAAGGAGAGAATACACAAAGATGAAACACATATTCAGTAATATGCAGTAAGCAATATTTCTTTTCTTCAGCGCTCCATTTGAGCAATGACTTCTAAATAATTAAGCGTAGTCAAGGTGCTTGCTGACAATTGCGTCAGTAGGAAAGTAATCCAGCAGATAAAAGACAGAAAGGAAATGGCATCATTATGGAAAGCAATCTCCTTTAAATCACAATCTAAAAGAAGTGGAAAAAAACAGCTTAGGACAAGACTGACCCTTAAAACACAGAATACCTCAAGCAACCTCAGCCTACCTCTCTCATTGTATGTATACTGAATTATAAAATAGCCATGCCTACGACTTGTCTTGCCTGATCCTGTTTTCCTCAAAGTCAAGGCACAAGCATGGAAGCAGTCAGGTTACTCCTGAAAAAGCACTGAAAATGTAAGTGCTTGTGTATGGAAAGCTTGTGTTTCAACTTATTACTTGGAAATAAATGTTTGGTTGAGCATGGTAGGAAAAGCATGTGAGTAGTTAATATTTCTTTGTTTCACAGCCAGGTGTCTGAAGTGCAGCACTGTAAAGGTTACATAAGAAAAGCAAAGCTATCCTGCATCTTATATTAGAATATGTTTTGTTGACATTTTTAGGAAACAATATGTACCATTAATAGGTTTAATCAATAAAATGTTCTACCAAACTTCTGAATTACTGACAAGTTATTTATTTGCTAGTCTGAAAAATAACTTGGCTTGACCAAAAATATTAATTACATTTTTTACAAATAACTGGCAGCTAACAGCTACTAGCAACCAGAAAACATCTGGACTGCAAGTCTGCAGGCAATTGGTTAGTGCTAGAGGTAATACTACCTGATGGCCAGAGAACATTTTTATTTTTGGTGGCTCTCACACTACAAGTCCTAAATACAACATCACATCTTGTGCTGAGTGTTTCTTAGTTTTCCTTTCATGGCCCCCAATTACTCAAACATAATTACTCAGCCTACTTCACCCCATCTCCTCATCACATACGTACCCTGCAACTGTTTCCTTTACAAGGTTTACCTTCACCACTAATTCCATACAAGAAACAAGATTTAGAGCTACAGTGCGAAAACCCTGGGTTATTTGATTCATGTGTCACATGCAGATTCTGCACAGCTAAAATATTCAAAAAGCAAATCTACCTTTGCCACGAAACATATTACAAGGACTAAAGGTAGTTAAGGCACAGTTGTCTGCCTTAGTCTGCAGGCAGCATAAAATCACAGTTTCAGGAGACAGGAACCACATTTAAGGACTTTACTAGGCGTTAATGTTGGGTGTGCAGCAAAGGCAATCTCTTCTTGCTTCTCCTTCCAACTGTGTGAGCATTATACAGCACTGTATGTAGGGAAGCACAGCCATTTCAGATGTGTGCTTGCCTACAGCAATGCCATTTGGCTGGCAGGGCTGCCAGCAGGGGCTGTACACATGATGCAGACATGTTCTCTGGAGCCCAATCAACACTCAGATCAGATTTATCAAACTGTGGTGTATATGAGTGGATAGGCTACTCAGCTGCTTTAACATCACAAGACCAGAAAGACATGTGAGTTAAGAAGGTGCTAGTGAGATGGTTGCAATATGTCTGCTCCCTCCAGTAAACCTGCACAGATTGTGCATTTGTATCAAGCAGCTGGAACCTAAACAGTTGGGAGGTAGAAATGTGCCCATTGTACAATGGCTTCACGTAACTTCCTTTTCCTGGGCTCCAATTTCAGCTTTGCTAAATATACATAATTCTAATTCTACAAAGAGTCACGCTACTGGAGACCGCTAGTAGGCACAAGTTTAAGATTGCACAAACATGTTCAAAACTTAACGAATTATGTTCTGCCTGCTTTGCTAAAACTTGCATAATTTTCAGTTATGTGCTATACAGGCTATCACTAGTAACTCTTAGGATAAGCTTGTCACAAAGAATCAAATCCATAGCTTCCCTTAAAAGGGCCAGAAGTCCACTTCCTCAGTACCTCAACACAACACACATGGCTCTCACTAATACTTACACTGGAATCTAAGCCAAGGAAACACGTAGGGCAGCTACTGCCAGGTTGAAGGCTTTGTACAGACTTGTGGGCTATCACTGTGGCTATCACTGCCTCACATTTGCAGGTTTCCTGCCAGCAAGCTTCCTCAGGTGCAGTTACACATCTAGGTCTCTGGGTCAACCACAGCTGGTGCACTTATTAAAAGTTTGCCACTTATTAAAAGCAGTTTGTGAAAGATATGCAGAGCCAAGAAATTGGTCAGTATGACCCTTCTATGTTTTCTGGAGAAGTTATGAATGTACTTGAGCTATCTAACACTGCTTAGATCATCTTTCTGTTGGAAATTACTCAGGCAATTGTATAATAAAACTTCCACCTAATGCATTAGCTAGAGAATTTGCCTCACCCTCTTTAAAGATAACAGAAAATAAAAAGTGATTGCCACACACCAGATGTTATCCTACAGTGTGCATCTCTCACAAACACACATTATATATAATTGCAGGTCTAAAGCATTTTCTTCTCTTCTTCTTAATATATTTTGCATACTTATGTAATGCTTTAATAACCAACTCCTGCTGTAAAAATGCAAGACAGAAAAGATGACAGAAAAATAAAAGGGGAAATGCATGTAATTTCTGTCATATTCTAAATGGAGAGTATTTTCATTAAAACCGACAGGCTGTCAACTGTGACAAAGCTGAAGCATTGAGCGTTCTGTGTTCTGTACTTCAAAAAGTGTTTAGAAAAGCACCAGGATGGGGATCGACAAGCTTTTATTACCCTGTTGATCTAGGGGAGTGTTCTGTTCTTGAAGCGCATTTAATTTAATCGCTCTCTTTTTGCTGTAACAAAGTCTAATTTTTTTTGACTTACCTACTTAATATGCCAAATAAGGATTTTTTTTTTTAATGAAACATCCTTTCAGATAAACTGAGCTTTCCGTTTGTTTGGCTGTAGGCAGACTTCAAGGGAGGAAGACAGACAAGCCTCCTTCACAACAATTAAAATGAACAGTGTCAAAATATATCTTATAATTCCCATTTATTATTCCCCCTCATAAATGTTTATATTAATGCTTTGAAAACTTGATTATAATAATTTCAGAATCTGATTTCCAGATGTGCTGAAAGCTTACATCTATTTTGGTTTTCATTGCTTGGTGTCTTTGAAGATCTGGCCCAATATCTGCAGTATGTCTTTCATTTAACGGGTTCAAAGGACATTAAGAGCCCTTAAGACCTTTTGCCTTGCATAGACAAGCATAGTAACACATTATTTTTTTAAATTTGAAAGTTTTACAAATAAGCTTATTGAGATATATGGATTGATGTACATAAGTCAGTGGAAAAAACACGAGAATTGAACCCATCATTCTTTCTCCAAGGTCCCATCTGTCGCTAATACATAACTTTGCTTTGTTGTGAGATTGAAAAAAATATATAGGTCCAAAGACTAGAAAGAACCATTAAAGTCATTTATTCTCACCTTTCATGTTTCACCCATTAACTCCTACATCAAATCCATATCTGGAAGTTAAGCTGTAGCTTTTTTAAAAAGACACTGGTCATGATTAAAGACCTCTTGTAGTGGAGAGCATGTGATACTCCTGGGTAAATTATTTCAGTGGTTAATTATTCTTACTTTTCAAAGTTAGAGTATTGTTTGTGGTCTGTCTGACTTTGACCCCAGCTACTGGAACTCACTGTGTTTCCATTAAAGATTTTACAGTCAGAAATCTTCTGCCCATTTAAGTACATGAGGAAATTACATCTTAAACCACATTTCTCCTTAATTAGGTATATAGATTGAACTTCCTCACTCATTTAATGTGAATAATTCATACGTTTAAATATTCCTGCAGTTTTTGCCCAGCACCTTAACAAGTTTTTGACGCTCTTTTCAAGTTCGGATTAGTTTAATTAACAGTACCGGTAATAGTGAATGCAAAATGTCACTGTTCTCTTTTATAGATTTTCCTTCCATGTATGCATCCACGAATTGTGTTAGTCCTCCTACTGATGTTAACTTCCTTGGATTATTTATCAAAAACTTTTTTTTTCCAGACTTACAAGACAGATTTCCTCCATTCTGTAGATACAACCTATTGTCTTTATTTCTTGATGCCAGTATTGGCTGTATGAAAAACTATCTGTTCAACTAAGATACCTTTATCACACAATCCAACTTTCCTAGATAAGTCAACAAACCACATGTTTATTTACCATTACAGCAACGTTTGGGCAGTTAGTGTACTTCATCAACATGTATTTCCTTAACTATTTCCTTTACTCTTTGCTGGGTAAAGAACTGTCTGGATGATCAGGCCCAGAGAGTGGTGGTGAATGGAGTTAAACCCAGCTGGCGACAGGTCATGAGTGGTGTTCCTCAGGGGTCAGTATTGGGCCTGTTCTGTTCAGTCTCTTTATCAATGACCTGGACGAGGGCATTGAGTGCACCCTCACTAAGTCTGCAGGTGACACCAACTTGGGAAGAAATGTCGGTCTCCCTAGGGGTAGGAAGGCCCTACAGAGGGATCTGGACAGTCTGGATTGCTGGGATGAGGCCAGTGGGATGAAGTTCAGCAAGACCAAGTGCCAGGTCCTGTACTTTGGCCACAACAACCCCAGGCAATGCTACAGGCTTGGGGCAGAGTGGCTGGAAGACTGTGTGAAAGAAATGGACCTGAGGATGTTGGTCAACTGTGCTCAGCTGCACCTGAGCCAGCAGTGTGCCCAGGTGGCCAGGAAGGCCAATGGCATCCTGGCTTGTGTCAGAAATAGTGTTGCAGCAGGAGCAGAGAAGTGATCATCCTTCTGTATTCAGTCCTGGTGAGGCCGCACCTCGAGTGCTGTGTCCAGTTTTGAGCCCCTCACTACAAGAAAAACATCAAGGCCCTGGAGGGGCCCCAGAGGGCAACGAAGCTGTGAAGGGTCTGGAGCACAAATCTTATAGACAGTGGCTGAGGGAACTGGGATTGTTCAGCCTGGAGAAGAGGAGGCTCAGAGGAGACCTGGGGGTTGGCCTCTTCTCGCATGTAACTAGCCATAGGACAAGAGGGAATGGCCTCAAGCTGTGCCACGGGAGATTTAGGTTGGATGTTAGGAAAAATTTCTTCTCCAAGAGTGGTTAGCTGCTAGAATGGGCTACCCACAGAGGTGGTGGAGTCACTGGAGGTGACTGGAGGTGTTCAAGAAACATTTAGATGTTGTACTAAGGGACATGGTTTAGTGGGGAAATACTGGTGGTAGGTAGATGGTTGGACTGGATGGTCTTAGAGGTCTTTTCCAACCTTGGAGATTATATGATTCTAAATTTCATTCATTAAATGAATCTTCATGTTTTCATCTAAGATATTATAAAATAATTTGTTCTGAAGATATATATTTCAAAGAAGTAAAATTCTTAAGACAAGAAAGAGGAAAAAGAAGGAAACTGGGTTATATCTATGCTTGATCAACCTCAACCAAGGGCCCCAAATCCTATGACATTTTAGAGGCATACCTCTCATTTTACTATCTGCTGACTAGCACTCTGAATAACCTAGTGACTTCATTAAAGTTTAGCTGCATTCGTAAATCACGTATTCATTTCTCTAAGTGAGAAGAGGTCACATTAACAATTACGAAATTGCTCTTATGTAAGGTTTTAATACCTTCCATTAAACTGTATGATATCAAAGATTAAAATAAAATTTTACAGGTCTTAGCAATAAGTTAAAATAATTCTGTTTAGGTTTTCTATGTGAAATTGTTCTCATGTATAATTCATAAGAAAATGTGAACACTTTCCTGTAGAATGAGTGTAAAATATTCTTGTATGACAATGAGAATATTTTAAAACTTTAACATTAATTATTCTTTTATCATGCTTTTTTTTTCCCTCAGCATGCTGTTAGTCTTTAAACAGGGGCAATGCTATTCTCAAGATAGTTTAAAAAATCATATTTGATTTTCACTTTGTTGGAAATACATCTTATGGCATTATGTTATTGCTGTCTAAATTAGGTTGATAGAAATTAACAGAACAGACGGCTGTTCTAATTGTGTGCCAAATGATAATATAGAACAAATAAACTTTTATCAGCTGTACTTGTCTCCTCCACTGGATACAGCTGCTTCTGCTAGCAAGTTTCTAGCAGGACCTGTGCAAGCAAGGGGAGAAACCTTCCTACAGAGCCAAAACAGAGAGTAACCTACAACTCAGTTTTATAGCACTGCTGCAACATCATTCTCAAAGCAAAACAATCTGCTTCTCTGGGCATGGAAATTGTGCTAGAAGCAGCCATCCTGAAACTGTAGCCTGAAGTCACAGTCCTGCCAGTGCTCTGCATATACAAACCGAAGTATAGATGAGGAAATAAACAAGTGTAGGGAAGGAGGAAGGTAAGGATTTCACTTTTCCAAGTAACACTCACATAGTGTTCTCAACCTACATGAAACACCTGGAGTGTTGCCTGCAGTAGGTGGTGCAGATGGTCCAAACACGGCTATGCTCCTCCGTGCAGCACAGCCTTCCCCTTCAGAGATGTAGCCAAGCTTACATGCCCTGCTAGCAGAACTTAGAGAGGATAAAACTGATTTTTCTGTCTCCTCACATTCTCTCAGTTCTGGGGTCTACAAAGTCCCTATTAGGGATACAATCTGCAGTTAACTTTCAGGAGAACTGGAGTAGGAGAGAAACTACAGTATAGCCCTGCAGCCAAAGGCCAATTAACTTCCTTAACCAATTACACTGACATTAACCCTCCCTTGTGTTACCACCTCTGCCTGAAGGGCAGAGAAGAAAGAAATACTTATTTGCACTACATAGCCTAATTCTTAACTCTCACAGATGTGGATTTTGGTAATTGGAGATGCCACCATGAGTGTGATTCACCTTCTGAGAGAAAAAATCAGTCGCAAAGTTTCTCAGGTGCCACCAGAGGGAGATGTCACTCATGAGGAATTAAGGTCTTTGATTTCCCAATTTATCCTGACAGAAGGAAAGAAATAAGCATAAAAGCCATGACAAGTGGCTACTGGCACATTTGAACTGTTGTTCCAGACTTCTTAAAGTTCTCAGAAATACATCTGTGTCATTAGACTGAGCCTGTAGGTCTGAAGCTTTCTTCAATTCCATAGCAGTAAGCATTTCCCCTTTTCCTTATGGCAGCCTTCCCTCTCAAAATTAAACTTGAGAATTCATAAAACAAGCCAGAAGCCTCAAATGAGTCATTTTTTTTCTTTTTTGTGTGGGCAAACAATCTTTTGAGTTCAATAAAAAATATCTGAGGTTCTCTTTCTGCAAAAAGTTGAGGACATTTACGAAAGTCTCCAACATTATGGCTGATGTGCTTGTAATTGCAAGATAGATTGAGTCTTAACTTTCCAAAATTTGTGTAGAACTAGCTTGAAAAATAAAATTATTAATTTTTTTTTTTTTTTTTTACATCATCGCTTTCTTACACCTTCTTTCACCCCCCTCATGCTCTCTACCTCAGTCAGATCCCCACTCAGGAAACCTCTATTATGTTGGCAGTTCAGTCTACTTCAGGGGATGTAAATAAACCAGTTACTGATCTGCCATCCTGCCCCTCAGTCAGCTGAGGCCAGAAATGCTCAAAGTATGGGAGGCCCAACACCACCATCATCACCATCTCCCTAGAACACCATGAGACAAAAGGAACAAAGTCATGAAATATTTTCTACTGAATCATTGAAAGCAGAAAAACTAAAAGAGGTAGAGTTAGCATACAAGTATCATTATTTCAGCACCTACACTTCTCAGGAATATTAGGGACCAAAATTTTATCTTTGCATATCTCTTAAGAAAATGGATTTAGTCATATCTTGATACCATGGTTTTTACTCCTCCATTCCAAAATGATTTACTATCTCTTATACTTGAGATTGTGCTATAGCTGCACTTTTCCAATCTCCCTTAAACTTTTGCATGCAGTATCACAATGCTAAGACAATAAACTTACCTACTTCTTTAATATAAAGTGAAATAAAACTTAAATGAAACAGAGAGACTGAGAAAGAAGAAAATAAAGGAAGCAGCAAAAGAAATAAAGCTAGAAATAAAAGGAGGGAGGAAAGGAGAAGAGGAAAGAAGGGAAATAAACCTCTAGTTATGGATTTATAAACTGAGCTGGGATGGATTATCTGCTGACCCCGTTACAGCACTGCCACAGAACAATGGTTGTGGTATCGTGTTGTATTCAAATTCACGCAGGATGAAACCTGAACACAAAGTTCAAAAATCAAAACTGGTTCTGAAAGTTTTTGCTATCATTATTCATGGTTTCAGCTGCTTTAAATTCAACTGTAGTATGAGTTCATTTGTGTTTCTGTAACCACAGAACAAGGAAAGACATATAAGCATTAGTGTTATTATATGTACAATGCTATCATTTTCTGAATAAGTTTAGATGTTCACATAATGGCCATTCTGAAAACCAAATTCTTAGATTACACACATCAGACCACAGAGAGGATCATTTTATTGCCCCCTCCATGTATCTGAGGCTGCAAAATTATATTTCATGCAAATTGTCAGTACCAATTTCACTTATATTATGTATGCAGTATTCAAGTTTTATGGAGGAGAAATAAACATAATCTCTTTTTTTGAGCATAAGTATTTACAGGAGCTGTATTTTTGTATACACAGGCTATGTTATGTTACTTGTTACTACTTGATGATTGAATATTATAAGCGTGACTGATCATATACTGTTTAATTGTTCACCTTTTTGATCTGTTATGAATATATTAGGCATAAGCAGCTACAGTTCTCTGCCCACTGTTGTTAACTGTCAGTCCTCCAGGATACTAAATAAAACTGCCATAATCTTTAATAACATAGTTTTAGGTGATTTGGGTTCTTGCACACGTTGCTGTAGAAGCTACTTTTCTCATTTCAGCTAGAAAGAAAGCAGATAATTTTAAATCACTAGCTAGCTTTAAGGGCTCTGATTAAAGAGAATTCAGTTTTGCCCATGATATATGGAGTTGTCTAGAAGATTAAAATTTTTCTCTCAGGCTTTTGCTGTGCATCCCAAATAAATATTGGCTTGCAGCTGACCAGTAGCTTAACACAGATAAACACGCACCTTATTCTTTGCAACATCAAGAAACAACCTATCTCTCCTTCTAGTTGCACATAAATATAAACACACTAAAGAATTTGCTTTGTAAATAAAAGGAGAACCTTTGTCTCCCCTGGTCTTAACAGCAGTTAGTTTATGTCACCATCATCAAGCATGCACCTTAATAGTTTATAGCTTCAAAGTCATTGTATATGCAGAATTCATACTGCTACAGACAATATGATCAGAATAAATCACAGCCTTGCATGCCCAGAATTACAGTTGCCACCAGCAGAAGAATTATTTTAACTAACTGCAAATAATCAATATTATGCTACATTAATTAAAGCAGCTGCAGCTTTATGGCTCCACAGGTTTAACCACTTTTATTCTGCAGGTAACTGTGGAGGTAATTAAGCATCTCAACTTGAAGGAACAGCTTTATGAGAAAGTCAGAACAGTACTGCCTTCCCTTCCTGAAAAACTCTATTCAGAGATTCACACAACATCTGAGTACTGAGACTTTTTATTTAAAGTGTTTGTGGTAACAAACAGATAAAGCTTCATATGGTACATTCTAGTGTATTACTTTTACCCTATGACTTAAAAATAGGGAAACCCAAACAGGTTAATTTGCCTTTAGGGATAATTGTGTGGGAAGAAGCTATTTTATTTCTTTGTCAATTTGAAAATGAAAAGTCATGTCCTTCAGATAAAAATTATTGAAAATATTCATTGTGGGAAGAAGTAACTCCACTAGGAATTCAATCTAAATTAAATCATTCCCTCCTGAGGCCCTTGGCCAGTCCCCTGGGGACAGCAGCCCAGCATTCAGTAAATAATTTTTAAAAGAAAGAAAAAAGCAATTAAGGATGTACATTTCCATCTATCTCAACAAGATGTTAGAGTTAAGTCTATACAACTACATTTCAACAGCTCTTTAAAAGTATATATTTTTTTAATTCCCTTACCATTGGCTGTATATTATTGTTTCTCTAGAAACTTGTCCCCTCTCACACACATTGATTTTCACTCTGAGCACACTGTGCCACAGAATATGAGGGAAACGCGATTCTGTGATGGGTTTACCCTTACCTAGGCAAGGCACAGAGCTTTATTCCATTTATGTATTTAACTTCATTCAGCTCTGAGTATTGCTGATATGCTTGCATCTTTAAAATTGTCTCCTATCAAGCTAGTCCCATCTTTTAAAACTTGATATATATTTTCCTCAGTATAGAATGATACTTGATATTTATTGGGTCCCTGTAAAGCATAACAGGTTAATCCCTAGTGAAGCTATGTTTTAAACGGAAGAGGCACAGCACCAAGATCTCAATAACAGCAGCAGAAGCATGTAAATTCTGTTCCATATTGTATTCTGAAACAAAAGGACTCCTGCTGACTGTGATTCAATGAAATTACCACATAATGGAATATTAGAAAATTAGCAACTAAGTATTATACTAGATAATACAATCAACCCATACAATCAACAGGAAGGGGGAAAAAAACCTACTGATTTTGCATTGAAATAAATGCAAACAATTCCTACAGAAATTGATTCCAGGTTGCATTACATCAGTGTGTGGGGACTTAGTATGCAGGCAGACTTTACTTTTTGTGCATTACAGAGCTATTAAAAAGAGGATGGCTAGCAGGTCGAGGGAGGTGATCCTCCCACTCTACTCTACCTTGGTGAGGCCACATTTAGAATACTGTGTCCAGTTCTGGGCTCCCCAGTTCATAAAACACAGGGATCTCCGAGAAGGAGTCCAGTGGAAGGCAACAAGTATGATAAAAGGCCTGGAGCATCTCCCCTATGAGGAAAGGCTGAGTAACCTGGGTCTGTTCATCCTGGGGAAAAGAAGACTGAGGGGGGATCTGATACACGTTTATAAATATCTAAAGGGAGGTAGGAGGCAAATGGATGAGGCCAGGTTCTTCTTGCTGGTGCGTAGTGATAGGACAAGGAGTAATGACTTGAACATAGGAAGCTTCATACTAATGCAGAAGAACTTATTTATGGTAAGGGTGATGGAGCACTGGAACAGGCTGCTCAGGGAGGTTGTGGAGTCTCCATCTGTGGAGATATTCAAGACCCATCTGGAAATCTACTTGTGCGACCTATTGTAGGGTACCTGCTTTGGCAGGGGGGTTGGACTCGATCTCTTGAGGTCCCTTCCCACCCCTACAGTTCCATGATTCTGTGATTCTTACAAGAAAACAGAGGCATTTTAGACCAAATTACTACAAACTATTTATGTCCTAAATATTAGACCTTGTCTAAGAGTCATACATAGCATATAAAGTTATTCCACTTCTAAAACAGATTTTACAAAAAAAAAAAAAAAAAAAAAAAAAAGATCACTATCAAAACAGAGAGATATCAGCATTCCCTGGACCCTAAGCAGTCTTCTTGAGCAGTCATTCTCTCTTTCTTTATTTCCAAAGACCATTAAAACACATGTTGAGTCAGAGTAGCCTTGTTTGTCCTCATCATACAATATTAGCACACATGGCCTTGACCATGTTAATAACATTTATATATCAAGATCTGTATGATTATGATTAATATTTCTCACATTCCCAGAACATATGAATGGCAGAGAAGCTGCCTGAACAGAACTGACCTGAAAGAAATGCCTGCAAATGTACAGCATGTTCAGTCAGTCCTAGATGTGCAGAATCTAAAGTGCATCCTTTGCACTCATGGTTGATGTAGTACAACTGCTGGAGTGTACAAATTATAAAGCAGACACATCCATGACAAGCTCCACAACTCTACATATAGAACAATAAAGATCAAGTGCATACATGGAATTTTTTTTATGTAGGGTTAGCTCATTCACATGAAATACACCTTTATGTAAAAGAGCATTATGAAAACTATGAACATGTGAACCACGTGTGTGTTACTTTCACCATCAGAACAGGGCTGAAAAGGGATTTACAGTGATGAATCTGTGGTTTGTTCTTACCTGCTCACAGTGCTTTATACACATAAGGTCTAAAAGTACTCTTTTTGGACAAAGGCATCTAATATAGGTGTATTTACTGAGTTTATTTCAATGTATTTCTTTGTACTGAGAAAACATACTGCAGTTTTGTGGACTTGACATTTTAAGTGATCACTTGAAAAATGCTGGTGTCCCTGAAATGAGAATACTTAAAATAATTATCCCTGTTTTTCAAAATGAGACAGTGAAAAAGTAATGATGAAAAAGCTCTGAACTAAACCTATTTTTCTTCCCTTTTCTTGATATTCAACTATAATCTGGATATAGTCTTGCAGGCAGCCAATGGCTTAAAGATGTGAACAGCCATAAATGAATCTTATAAAGAGAAAATTAATGTAGCAAAATCTGACAGCTGCATGACATTCATTCTAAGCAAATTCCGCATTGGTTCAATCTTTTGAGCAACTGTTATTTGGGTCAGCGTTATTACTTTCACAGTTCACAGTCTTTATCTTCAAGGAGAAAGTCAGTTTCCCTTCATTTAAATTCTCTTAGGCAAGACCCCAAGAATTTCTGTCACTGACCCTAGGATTTGTATTCCACACCATGTCCACAGTCAAGATGTGGTATCTTCTCCCTAGAGCATTTTCACTGAGAAAGTGTAACATATAAACAATCCCTGTTAATTAAGTCTCGTTGACTTGCGTTCATTTTGGAGCAGAGGGACCATGGTAAAAAGCACAGCACCTTGCAGATCAAAGAATGCAGAAGATGATAGGATAATAAATAAATAAATAATATCCCAAAGAGTCAAAAGTCAATATAGTGTGCTTCATTTCTTTTTTCTTTCTGACAGGAACATTGGCCCAAGAGTCTAGTAAGGATCGGTTCAATAACAATGATTTAAGGCTGGTCTTCAATAGAGACTCGGCAGCTGACAGCTTTTCTGTTCAAATTGACAACATCACAAAGAAAGGCCTGAATAATTAATTGTATGCGATTGGATGGGACCTGATTGTGACCAACCTGTTACACTGACTTCCTTCAATCTGATCTTTCAAAATGAGATATTAAAACTTAAACCATTGTACACTTTTTCCTATTACCTGCCTAGTGCTTCTTCTGCAGCACAGCAACAGCCTATCCTCATGAGATTACACAAGGTGAAGGAGAGACCTGATCTTGCTTGGGTGACTAGGACTCCATATTATAGGCCTGCCTAGTGTCTATAAATCTACTTTCAAATTCTATTATGCTGATGCAGCCATCCAAAAACAGAGTCAGGTAAAGAAAGTACATTATCAAAAGTAAAGCTATTCACTAACGACTATCCTCTTGCCTTGAAAAACCATTCAAAAAAAGCTACCCTTTTGCATGTAATTTCTGAGATATTTTTTATCTAAGATTTCCAAGAAGCATTTCCCACTTAAATAGAAGATGCAAGTCTCTGAACGTCCGTGGACAAGTGATGTGATTAACCTCATTTCAAATATCATCTGCACTTTTTTTTTAGGGACCTAATATATTAAAATGGAAATCTGCAACACAGGATTCTGTTTAATTCAGATGATGCTTTCTTAAGACCCAGGCATATTTCTCCCCTTATTCAGACAAAACTAACACTGAATTTTATTCTGCACAGGAAAGACTGGTTGAAGACTGCGTATTTTAAAGCTTCATTGATAGCTTGTCTTCTGAACGACAGACAATGCTTACATGAAATATAATATGATTGTTCAGGACTACCACAGTAATCTGTTTTCCAGTCCCAACTTAACACTGCATCATAGCACACAATAGAATATAGAATATAGAATATAGAATATATATGTGAAATAGAATCACGGAATCATCGAATGGTTTAGGTTGGAAGGAATCTTTAAGATCATCCAGTTTCACCTCCTGCTATAGGCAGAGACGCTTCTCACTAGACCAGGTTGCTCAAAGCCCCATCCAATAGTCTCCAGTGCTTAATGCTTAAAAAAAAAAAAATCTTGTCTCTTTAAAAAATATATAACTTTAAGGCCAACACCATATCTTAAATGATGCTGAGTTCTGAATAAGTTGGAATATCTGGAAATAGAACTTACTTTTATTAAGATGATAAAATTTTAAATTATCTTAATTCTTTCCCACATATAAAATAATATCCTGTGGAGATGCACCACCTGTTTCTTATAAGATTATGCCCTGCGGTACCTATTATATAAATTAGGAGGTAAAAAAATTTAAAGAGCATTATTTGCTTAGACTATGACCTCTGTTAAATATTTATATATTAATAAAAGTATTTATGTAAGAAAGTATCACATGTATGCATGTGTGCACATGAATGTCTTCATGCAGGAGATAAATAATAGAAAGTCCCTCTCTATAGTAAATTATAGATGAGATATATAATATATGAACTAGAGCTAATGACAGGAAAAGCCATTGGCCCACAAGAAGCTGGGGGCAGAGCTTGCTGAAGACCCACTGCCTGCTGTAGAGGGGTGCCATATGAATAAAATATAAGTTCAAAACAATAGCTTTGAAGACTTCGTAACTGTGCAGTTTTCTGTGCTCTACTTTGGGAAACACTTATAAAAGCAAATGGAAAAAAATATGAAAAATTAAATTTCACAAAACTGAAAAAATATTGAATATTTGACAGGATTCAGAAAAGACCTACAAAAATGATTCGGGAACTGGAAACTCAACTTTACAGTGGTAGACTTAAGAGGGCAGCTTAGAAGTCTTAGGGAAGCCTTTTAACTGAGCAGGTGAAGATATAACAGCACACATTGTCAGAAAGTGGAAACTAAACTCATTCAGAATAGATAGAAAATGTAATATTTAAGTATCAGGATAGTCATTAAAAATGCCACAATTAATCCAGAAATTAGGAAGTGGATGAAGGAATTCTAGAGTAAATTCCAGGATAAATGTGTAAGCTTAAAACAGTTTAAAGGATTGTTGAGAAGAAAGCGAGAATTTGCAGATGTGATGGAATTAGGCACTTCACTGTGGTAAAATAGAAGCCAGCTACCATTGCAACTGCCTCCATCACTTCCCTTTGAGAAGCCCAATTCCTTCATTTGTGTTCCCGGAAGAAAACTGCGGTGCACAGCTTTATAAGGATTTCCTTCAAGAAGGAACACTTCTGCATGTGACGCCAGCTAACAATTCAAAGACACGTGCTTTTGGTTTTTAACTTGACTTAACCAAAATTTCACAGTGAAATTATTTCTCTGAATATTGTCATTCATATCTGTCTCCCTTTGCAGTACCAATTCTCTGAGCAAAGAAACTCTCAGCACACATGAGCAACCATTTATCTAACTTTATCATTACTTCTGGGTTCTTGACCAGGTCAAATGTATTGAATTCGAATAATTATATCAGAATATTCTGTACTAAAACAGTGAGACAGGGGATTGAAAGACACATTGAAAGTGTTTGTCAATAAGTGAACAAAGCAAATATTAAAAATACTTACAGCAGGAAATTAGCTCACACAGAACAAGAACTGGTCTCAGTAGTTCCTGATAGCCTGATCCAAACATAATGTGCTTAAAGATAAAGCAAAATTCTTCTGAGACTTGGAGGGGCCAGGCTGAGGATGGTGAATTAATTTTAGATCCAGATCTTCATACTCTTCCTTCTAATTTCTTTAGTTCCTGGTTACAGTCTGGATTAGAATCAAATCTGTGCTACAAAATTAGCAGAGATACTTGAGATTTCCTATTACTTATTCTTTGAGAATTATGAAAGAATTAATTTTCTCTTTTTTTTTTCAATTTAAAATAGACTTTCAGTTAAACATAAAAGCCATATTTTGCTCAGAAGCCAACCTGATATTCTTCACGTTAGTCTATGATTGTAAGATTAAACAGATAAAGAGTTTTGACAGACAAAGAGAAGAATTGAATAAGATGTAGATAAGAGCTCTTGTAGAATATCATCTGTAATTCAGGTTGATTTTGCTCACAAAGGACATCTGAAATAAAAATAACAAGAATAGCTATAGAGTCCTTAGGTAAAAAGAGAACCTATGATTTTAGAAGGGATATCAATAAGCTGTTTTATTTACACTACTAAATAAAAAGCAGTAATAAATGTGTCAATAATAATGTTTACATATATATGTGTGTGTGTGTGTGTGTGTGTGTGTGTGTGTGTTTGGAAGTATATACACCAGGGAAGGAGAGAGAAGAATTACTGAATTTAAAGAGCATTACTGGAATGAGATTTAATGGCTTTGAATTAGTCATGAATAAAACTGAGTCTAGACATTTGGAGAAGATTAGATGAAGATTTGGAACCTTCCGAACAGAGCAGTAGGGAAGACTTAACTTGTTTCAATATGGAGCCTGAGGAGGAGATGGAAGTGACTAACACAAGAAAAGTGTTGAGCATTCAGTTCAAGCAAACTGGCATTTGCTAATCTTTCTCAGCATCTACTAAATCACATTTTGTTGATCCTATGTATCAGATCTTCTAATAATTATCTGTAGGACTTGGGGATATTTTTTCTTCCAGACTGTACTGTAATGAGTCTGTTGCCTTCTGACCATGCAGTACAGTGAGGGGATACTGGGCAGAAAACGATATTCTAAATGGAAAGGCTTAGAAAACCCAAAGTGCTTCATTGGCATCTGTTGTTTACATGCTCAGGATTGCAGAAAGTCTCCTAATTTGGGATCAATACAGAATTATGATATAAAGTAGACTGGCAAGGGCGTCTGGGTGGTCTACTTTTCTCTGCATTGCTTGGAAGTTTTTTATGAGAGAGTTATCCTGTCACTGGAGGGTTAGAGGACATAGCTTCTTCATCCCTGCTCTTCACTGTATCATATTGTTGATTTTTTAAATATAATAAATATAAATTATTATTTATTATATTTTCAAATATAATAAATATATATATAATTTTAGATTCTGTATGTCAAAGGTTTTAAGATCATTTTCTGTGTTTTTTTTTTTTTTTTTTTTTTTTTTTTTTTTTTTTTTTTTGAGGGGAGGTGGGGTGGGGTGGAATAAGAATAGATGTTCTATGAACTTTTCAGTATTATGCATGTATGATCCTGCAACTGAATTTGATGACCCAGGTAATTTTTTTCCTAAATTCTAATGGCAGCCAAAGGTACTTTTTGCTTTTATATCCCCATTTCAGCAGAGTTTCTGACCATGGAAGGTTTCACAGTTGGGAAAAATTTTCAATTTTCTTTTTTTCTCTTTGTTGTTGTTGTTGTTGTTGTTGTCGTCGTCGTCGTTGTTTGCTTTCTTTCGAACTCTGCACAAGGATTTACAAGGACAAAACACTTTGTGTAGCCCATGGAACTTATCCGAGCTTCACTTCAGAAAATACCTCAGTCTAGTTTGACATATTTCTTGCATTTATTTGGAGTCAGTAACAGTGAAACAGAGAGAACAGAAAATCAGTCCATCTATCATTTCTTGAAAATAAGACAACATTATTGTTATATTTTGAGATGTGTGTACAAAGGATAGAAGATAATAATGAATATCACTATTCATGCACCATGTCATACTTTGCAAAACTACAGGGTTAATCAAAGCCACTAAAAGAGCCCATACACAGTGAAAACATTTGCTTTCTGTTCCAATTTACAGTTTGGATACTGTGGCTATTCATGCCACAGTGTGTCTGTAACAACAGCTACTAAAAGATTTTGGATGGACAGGTATTCTGCTTACTGTTCTTACCACAGTTGTAATAATTTAGAGACAGATTTAAGAACTAGTTTAAATACTGTTAGTAATTTACACATGAGAGGCTAAGATGCAGAACTGGCCTGGAAAAACTATAGCAAACATATAAAAGTAACAGGTTGGCCTCCAAACTCTTCAAAAAATAGAAATTTGGAGTATAATACTACCACTTTTCTATCTACCAATAGCAGCACTAACAAAAACACCAACAAGCTAATGCAAGTTTTCTGACTTTGAAAATCTAAGTCACATACAATGGATATACACTGTTTTGGTGGCTTCCTTTTATAAGGGGCTGTTATAATGAAGAAGTGTGGAAAATGAAAGAAACTAATTTACTATTTATTTTGTACTACAAGGTGGAAGAGAAATTCTGGTGGGGTGAATAAGTAGGGAAGTAGCTAGATTCCCAGGAGATGGTAATAGCACAATGTAACATAGTTCAGATATTTGAGGGTACAGTGGTGTAAGAACAACTTAGACTAGCTGAACATGAGCCTATAAGGTAACATGGAATAATGTAGTGAAGGGTTATTCATATGCGTTTAGTCCACAAGAGCACTAAGGGTTCTTCTCTGATTTTTATCGAAGCTCTCTCTTTACAAAATATTTTACCAAAAACTAGTACTCAAACTACTGACATGAATGGTCACATCCTCATGAAATTAACAGCAAATAAAAGTGACAGTATATATATATTTATATATTTAAAACTACCCATTTTATCACCAGAGAAAGTTAACACATATTTCCAGTCTGTTTACCACCTGTCTATTAACAACTACTGATTAATAATAACTAATGCCTTTGCATCTGCTGGAAATGCAGGTGAGCATGAGATCACAGAATCACAGAAACATTTAGGTTGGATAAGATCTTCAGGATCATAAAGTCCAACCACCAACCTGATCTACTGAGTACCATCACCAAATCATGCCCCTTTGTGACACATCTGGACATCTCTTAAATATTTCAAGGATGGGCTTCCTTCCCTAGGCAATCTGTTCCAATGCTTGACCACCATCCCCAAGAAGTATTTATTTCTTACACCCAATCTAAACTTCTCCTTTTTTAGAAGTCATTGATGAAACAGAAGTCAGTGTATGCATCCTTTCACCACCCCATAAACTTGAACCTAAGGAAAATATAACAAAACAGATGCTTATTCCAGTTTTTTTGGAGCTGCAGAGACACAGAGCATGTGTAGAAACAGACAGTAAATTACCATATTTATTCATTCAAGCCAATAGCACAAATTGTTGGCAGGAGTAATCCTGAAGTTTTCTAAGAGATTCTTGGATGACAATAGTCGTTTTTGTCTCTCACTCAAAATTATTCACAATACATTCCCTGAAAATTGAAATCTACAGTGGAGCCTCCCAGCTTTAGCTTTGGAGAAAAAGGCAATCTATTGAGAGACTTTACTCTGGAAGAAGACATTCTGCCAATCTCACAATCAGAAAAACAAAGCTGTAAATCTTGCAAAATGAATGACCATTAAAAGATTTAAATCCTATGAGGTGCTAACCAAAATTAATACGTAATGTCTCTGCAGTCCGTCATCTAAATAAGCTGGGGACAAAAAGATCTCACAAAGCTAGACTGTCTTGTACTGATTTTTGAAGAAAGGAAATGGATTCAAAAATTCTCAGGTGAGTAAGTAATCTGCTTTGTTCAGTCGCAATACTCCAACACGCTAATCACTGCTACTTGAAAAAATCTTCTAGACATGAGAAATTAAAATATTATTACATACTGTATGCAATACCATAGCTCATATGTGCAGAGAGTATTACAGGACTCTTCCCCAAACAATTTCCTACAGGTAGTATAGTACTCACCAGTCTGTCTAATACTGCCCTTGGCAACAGGGAATTCAGAAAGCTAAAACTAAGACTGAGGGCAAAGCATGATGGGAAATAATACATACAATTACGTTGATCACCTCATTTTTGAGTATTACAACTCATCTTGAAGTAGAGGTATTCAAAAATCATTACTATTTTAAATATTCTTGACCATGGAATACAAAGTCACTGACTTTTTATTAGGTTTTCAGATACTCCGATAAGTTTTGCAGAGAATGTAATTGATGAAGAGAGAAAAGGTCTTCTCAGATCTTCTGTGGTGGAATAGATGTGTGGATTCTACTTTTAAGAGGCTATGGCCATCCACTAAGTCTGCTATCTGGCAATAGAATTGAAGTGAAAGATCTTGGAAACTGCATCCATATTCAGGGAAGCAAAAATCAGTGTCTGCTCCTCAGTGCCCTTTTGCTAGGTAACACAGTTTTATTCCTAAATATTGGTCATGAATTCAGTTTTGGTAGGTTTTGAGGCTTATCACACCAACTATAAATAGAAAACGGATTCTACAAGAGTTCATAAGTAGCATCCAAATCTTAAGGGAAAATTACAATTATTACTTTTCTTTTAATCTGTTCTTTTTTTTTTGCTTCTAGATATTATGATTATCTTGACTAAGCATGCAATTCTCTGCTTCCTTTTGTTTTATTGTTTTCATTGTTTTGAACTTACTGGGAGGTGGGGAAGGATATTGGCATCTACAAAGCGATTGACTGTGCAGCCTGATCATTTGCTAAGCATTATTAAAAGCTCCCTGAAATCACTCCAGTGCATTGCCCTTTACAAGCCATCAGCCATCAATTCAGACCGTCAAATGTGATTACCAGCATTCTTCCTGAAGCCACTTCCAAGCCATTAGTCTGATCGAAAAGCTGTGTCTCTTTTTCCCAAGTGCATGTAAATCTACCACACCAGTGCTTCTGTGTTTATGTGGTGACTCATTACACTTCTGAATAGCATTTATGATGTTAAATCTCCAAGACAAGACAGAACCTAAGTTTCCAAAAATCACCGTTAAGGAAACATTTTTAAATATATGCTCACATGTACATATTTCGTACATGCACATCTAACAATAATGTATTTCAAATGCACATTTTCCGCTAGCATGTGCAAAAGAGATTTTTTGGCAGTTGCTTGGAAAAGTTCAGTTAGACAGGAACCAAACTGCCATCAGTATCTACCACAAGTCCTGCTATTAGGGAGTATACTGTGACTACTTCTACACTTTTATCTGACCAGGCATGGATGAGATGAATCCTAAACAACATTCACCTCAGACCAGATAAAATATTTTTAGGGAAACAGTAAATGCTTTATATTTGCCACATATTGATTTGGGAAATGAAACTCTGCATGTGTATCATTTTCTGCACAGAATTATAACTGAACCTAAAAGTTGACTCTCCTTCCAGCCCAGCCTTCACTTCAAGAACACATAAAATTACAAATACGAAAAGCTCAGAAAGGAACATTGAAAGGTACTGAGCTGAGGCAGTCAGGACTGGCCACCAAACCTCAAATGTGTTTTCGGGTTTCACAGTTATCAAGGTAAATGTGCTGAGAGATTAAAATTACCATAGAAAATATTTAAGTCCTTATCAGAACCCAACACCTGGGTAATATCCAGAGGTTGTAAGGTTCAAGATGCACTATGACCCATTCACAGAGTGGGAAATGGAGGAGAAGAGAAACAAGTCAGAAAACTCCCATTTGCTCAGTTTCCTCCAGACTAAAAAAGCAGGAAACAGAAAAGTTTATGAATATACTTATAAAAATTCAGCTCTCAGTCCAGTTACCATCTCCCTCTATTGTACAACTGAACAAATGACCAGCTTTTCATTTCTGTAGGAAATATCTTTTATGTAGTTTTTCATTTTATAATTGGAACATAATATGCCAAGATTTTTTATCTTCACCTGATTGAGAAACCAGAACAAATCTTCATAAAATGAAGAGGTCTTGTAGCAACAACGATAGAAATCATTATAAATGCAAAACAGCAAGATAGACGAGTAACTAGAAGATGCACCATTCCCCACAAATAATTTACAACGAATCATTTATTTATCCAATTTCATTGTTTTTTTCCCTGCTTACTATACGTTAGCAAGATCTCACAGTCCTAGAACTGACTTTTCACTTGAAATTATTCATGATTTTTCCCCTTTAAAGATGAAAAGTCTTCTTTCTTTTTCAAACAGATTTTATCAGGTTTGGAAATAATGTAGAATTAGATTTAAACTAGACAACTTTATTTGACTAAACAACTTTAGAGTGCTGAAAACTTATCTAGATCTTAATTCTGTGGCATAGTTATTCTACACTGAATTTTTTAAAGGATGCTTCTCCAAGCGATATACTTCAGTAATCCTAAGTAATTTAACATTTATTTCAGCATGATTTTAAGCAAGTAAAATGTCTATATAGCACATATCTCTAAGGCATGGAAAAAAATATCGATCATTAGGTATCTTCTTTTTCTGTCTTTCAATTTAAATTTCTTTCTCCATTGTCCTCTCTGTTCACTAATTTATATTTTGCCACAGACCGCATCCTATGTAGCTGTGCCCAGAGGGTGTTGCTTATAGGGCAGCAGTGAGCAAGCTCTTTTTGTTCACGTACAGGCGTGGAGTCTCTTGGGATGCCTGAGATTTAGGGACCACAAGCAGAACCATTTTCCAGTATGGTCAAAGGTGTCACCCACAGCTTTTAGCAAAAAAAATGGAAATAATCTCACTCTAACACAAAGTTTAAGACTTTATATATTGAAAGTCAGCTTTTTTCAACTGAGAATAATACCTGCTTCCACATGTAAACTTTTCCTCACACAAAGGAATGCCTCTGAGAAACCCATTTTCCAAAAATGTCAAGTAAGCATGGATCATTTTGGGTATCATTTAGAGGGACAGTGGACATTAACCAGGGGGACTGCAATTCAGGATCACTATTCTGACTCTGAGGCATAGCGTCATATTTTGGCTGTGCATCACATGTCTGAATCAAACAGCAGATCCACTTCTCTGCAGCTCCTTCTCTGCAGCTGACTGCAGTGTTGTGTTTCACCAGCCATGTATTGGTAACATCCTTCAGCTGCTTGATATCAGTACCTAATGTAATTACATCCTACCAGTTACAACACCTGAATTAAGGTAGTATGAACATCAAATCCAGATATTTTGTATTTAAGAACTCACTTATTTGCATACATCCTTTTGTGTGAGCAGTTATCACAGCTGGACTGTGGCATGGAGCACAAATCAGGCATTGCAGAGCCTGAAACAAAAGGATCCAACTCTCAAAATCTTAGGGATAGACAGCAAAAAACGTCAAGAGCAGAGGACATTTAGCAAATGTTTAATCAGTGATTTCTTCTCAAGCAGTGCTAAAAGTAGTTGCAGTATTAATAATTCGAGTTCCTCAACAATGGAATATCTCTTATCATGCCTGTGGCACAAAATACTATTGTTAACATTTTGACTTTCCTTCAGTATTAGAGTACTTATCGAAAGACACAGAAAATTCATGACATACTGCAATATATATAAAGAGTACAAAACCATACGTATCAGCCACCATGTCATTACAGATAACAAACATATTCAAAAGGTTCTCTTATGCAGTTGTTTTTTTAATCTACTCTCAGTGTTTCCATTTTTCTCCTAGATATGCTAAGCTACATATATTTTACAAAATACATCTTTGCCAAACATAACATCTTTTCCTTAGAAATGCTGCTCATGATGAGAACATGAACCAAGTACATATTAAATCAACATACACTACCAAAGAAAAACAGAAGTGGAAAAACTGCAGGTCTTCCCAATTTTTGCAGTCCTCCATAATTTTGTCTTTCACTGAGTATCATAATGATATAAGTCTATAAGTAAACTAACCACTGCTACACTGTTTAGATCACCCAGGACCACAATTTTTAGAACTGGTGGCCAAAATCACTTATTTCTGTGTCATCGAAGGACTGTCAAGTAGCACAGTTTAAAGACTATATCCTGAAAATCAGCTCAAGCTAGTATTTATGCTGTTTTAATATCACATTGATCCATAGCCACATTTTCTTTCCATATAAGGAACTTCCACTGCCTTTGAACCAGTAGCTGTGTAATTTTTCTGAGCTTGGATATGAAGTTTTGCAGAGTGATTAAGGATTTTAGATTAGACTCAACACTGTGTGAACACAGCAAGTGAATGGCTTCTACATAAGAGCTTTATTTCCTTTATACAGACATGATTTTGTAGCATTCTATTCAGAGAAAAAGTGAGCTCTAGACTACATGCCTGTCAGTTGAGAGTTTATGTCATATATATACTCCTAAACTGCATATTTGCCTAAACTGTCTTTTATATATATGCAATATTTATCATAGGCCTACACTAAATGTATGGAGTGAGTATATATAGTCTCAGACTCTAATCCTGAGATTCCTTCTGCCCTAGCTAAGCTCTGCCTTTTCTGCTGTCTGAGTTCTAACACAGAGGACTTTGGGATTCATATATATGAAATTAAGGTAATCACTATGTGTGAGATATCCTAAAGAGAGTTCATTTACTAGACTATTCTAATAAAATTACTGTTTCAGTATTGCTTCTCATAGAAACAACTTTTTTTTGCATACTTGAAGTTTTATACCACGTTCCCATGTTAAAACATGTCGTCTAAGCATGTACAAGGCTACACAGGACTGCATCTACTTAAACGTAACACTGCACAATGCATTCCCTGAGATCTCATTCATAATTCTAGATGACATAACTAGTGTTCTCATGTTGATGTATTTCTGATTAATGAGGCATTCATTCTGTATCAGGTAGCAATTTCAGAATAGTCTATTTCCAATGAGTTATGAATATGACTTGATAATTACCATTTGACCTACTCTTGGGTTGAAATGATTTGTGGATATGTTTTCCCAGAGGACTGACCGAACGTCACTGCCTTGAGATAGTATTGTTATGTTCCAGCAATTAAAGGAGGATTAAAAACAAACTAACAAAAAAAAACCAAAAACATAGTAGTCATGGAATATTTGCACATTAGTCAGCAACCTGAAATTCTGTACGCTTATAAGAGAACTTCCTTAACATGAATGAAAATGAGCAACATAAAAATTCTGCAGCTCTTAGCCTAATGAAAAGTGCAGGTGCTTCAACCTTCCAATCACTTGAAAATACCTCAAGTTCTCTCCCTTACTGCATTTACACCAGCCTAATGCACAATACACTGAAACCACAGGGATTCTGGTCTTTGACTTCAACGGATTTTAAATATCCTGTATAGATTATCATATGACATCGTACCAAACTCCTTTATAATAAAAGGAAAAAATACTCAGATTAAAAACTTAACTCCTGGCATATCTTAAGTTATGTTTAGTGAGTATCAAACTGATAGAGGATATTAAGAAAAATCACTGAACAACTGTTAAAGAAGTGTTTATTTTTTTGGAACTGATAAAGCTCAAAGGCAACAGAGGAAAGAAATGACATTTGAAGAATAGATAAATCTTTTGAAGAAAATTAGAACAAATTCTATTGTAAGAGCCTAGAAAGTAGCCTCGTATTTGTGAACTGATTATTAGATACTGCTAGAGAATCTATATGAATCTTCCTTAGAGAGCTACAACAAAATAAATGAGCTACTCAAAAAAATATATCTGATCTATAGAAAATGAGGTTCAGTATCAATGATTTATAACAGCGAATGTTGGAATTCTTCTATATTTCATTTGTGGAGCTTACCGGCTAAGACAGGGAGAAACTGAGCTGAAGCTAATTCCTGGAGAGAAGCTGTTAGTTGCCCTTGTGGAATTTATGTAATGAGCTACATTCTCTTCACAGTGCCCTGAACGGTGCTCCGAAGTATACTATCAACTGGCTACTCTGCAGTTTCAAATAACTCAGGTAATTTTGTTAATATTCTCAAAAGAACTTAGTCAATAAAGTCAATATTTTAAATAATTTAACATTTCCACATTTCAGAACTGTTCTAATTATCTAGATTTAAAACAAACAGACAAACTAATACTAAAATCCTTGAAAGAACTGTGAATATATCTCCTTTAGTACAAGATGGCTTACAGTTCTATAGAAAATTAAACATGAATGACATTATGGTAACAAATGTAAATCTTTCAAATGTCATTGAATTATAATAAACTACATCATGATAGGAGACATGTTCTGTTTTTCCAGATAAACTTTTCACTTTATGAAAAAAAAAAAAAAAAAAAACTCTCCTGTTATCTGAGATGTTAAAATATATTTCATACTCTGCAGTGTAGGAAAATAGAGAAATTACATTAGTAAGATTTGTAAGATGACATTTTCTGCCTTATTTTCCATTAAAATAATGCATAACCTCTTTCATTCTTTTTTTGTATTGGTATTTAAGGAATTTAGCATGTTATTTATGTTGATTTTGCTTCAAAAGTAAAAATGCCTCTGAATCTCAAAAAAAATATTCAGACATTCAAAGACTGCATATAAGCTTGTAAGTCTAATTCCAAAATCTTTATTTAATTTTTAAGTTTTCTATAAATGTATTATATAACAAATGAGAATTCAGTCTAGAAAAGAAGACTTGAAGAAGGCCGTGAAATGATTAAAGTCCACTATAAATATTTAAAAATATATAAAGATGATTTTAGTGATACTTTAACCTTTAAATGGCAATCAGACAGAGATGATTTATCATCCTCAGATCAACTTCCCAATTGTTCCAAACTATGCTAAAATGCCTCTGAAAAAGGCTGAAATGAGTAACGATGCACTTTTCTATATCCTGAGTTCTTTTATCATCTCCCATTTCTTGCTAGCTGTGACCCAGCTGTAATTATTTGCCATGATTTTATATTTACCTTCATTATATTTATGACTTCCTCTGGTTTTCTCATGATAATGTGAATGGCTCTGTTATTTATTATATGATAACAAAATTACTGTTATTATCACTTAAACAGATATTCAGAAGTACAAGGGCTGGAGTGCAGGAGCACAGAAAAAGAAGCCTTGTGTGTTTTTGTCATTTTATGACATGACCAAAGCATAGTACTAACAGTAATCTTGACACTTTATTAAAATATTAAGGTAGTAATATTATGGAAAATAGTAGCTGCACATAGGTTGTAATATGACATCTGTAAAACAGAAGTACTACACTGCATCAAAACAATGACAGAAAGCAAGTACGCTCCTCCTTTAAATTCTCTTTTGTTTTGTAAGTTGATATATAACTTGGCACACTTTGTTCTCTCTTCTTTTTCAAAACAGTTCCTGAATTTGAGTGCTAACATAGATGCTCTTAATTTCCCTTTTTCCCCAGTTTGTTTACTCCACAACCAAAGGCCAACATTTTCTAAAGGCCTCTTCTGTTTACTGTTTGTTTACTCTGACACAGAAGAGCATCAGACTGCAACCTGCCATCCCAGCAGGGGATGAAATCAACTTAGAAAGAAGCAATTGCAACCATCACCTCCACAACGAGCAAGAAAACCATAACAGCAATTTAAACTGAAAAGTCTGTGGGGGCAAATTTGGTTGTGACGAGAGGTTCTGATCTGTGAGCAGAGCTTCTGGATGTCCTTCAGGACTTCCCACTGCTTTTGCACACTGGAGAGAGTTCTGTGTGGTTAGAGGCTGGAGGAGGAAAATCATACACATGACACAGGCCTGCAGGCCAACGGTTCCACTTCATCTGTTCTGGAGGTCTGTCTTCATGTAGAAATCAGACGGAACACATTACCAATTACATGCACTGTCTGTGACCTAAATGCGCTGGCACTGCTCCAGGTGTGGGGTGTACCACAAGGGTGGCCACACAGCCCCCCAAAAGTAAGGAACCTGGGCAAGTGTTGAGCCTCAGCACGAGACGAGGCTGTGAGTAAGGAGCACTGTCATTTAATAAGGTCTGTTCTCAGTAATTATAGCGACACAATTTGATCAGTGAGGACTAAGTATCTTCATCTGAAAGGGATCGGATGAAATTAGTGCTGATATAATAAGTGCCATTTGTCACTATTAGCCAGAGAGGTGTTGACAGGACCCTGCCGTTGCTACGGTAACGCTGCAGTGCTGTTTCTCCTGCTATGAGGTGGAACTCCAGCAAGTTAGTAAAGTCAAGAAGGTGCCATCACAGTCACCAAGTTGTGCTCTTCCCCAGCTTGGGTCACTCGGTAGCATCTAATGCTACTGATGTTGGATTCTATCTGGCTATCATGAGGCTGTGTCCTCAGGGACATGCCTTCCAGACATCACTGACTGTGGCATCTGAGCCTTTCACATGGCTGGAATCAGAAGCTGTTCTTTCCCTTTTCATGTGACAGCCCACAGAGGAAACTTGTGTCTCCAGCACAAGCACAGCTCTTTCCAACAGTAGAATTCCAGTCATACGCAGCAAGATTATTCACAGTTAGGTTACATACTGTTACAGCATCTTCCACTGACATTCCACGATGTGAAATAAAATGGTGAGAGTTGCTCCTAGCAGACTGAAATACTCAGTGTGAAATACAGCAAGACAGAAGAAGAGAGATTCCCTTGATCAGATACTCATTATCAATGCACACAGCCAAAATGCAATCTTAATTACTATCAGTGGGTGGAAGTTTCTTGAATGTTAAATTACCTGCAGCAATTACGAACTACTGAGTAACCTGTTTACAGCTTCCTGAAATTATCATCACCTAATTTGGCAATCTGCCATATTTTATTTCATTAAAAACTTAATGTACCATAACATAATAGCAATAATAAAGCTGTCAAGGGCCACTCATTGCTATTTGCTTAGATATCATCTGTTTATTATTTCTCAAAAACAATAACCAAGCAGATAGGAAACCTGGAGACTAACAGGTCACCTGAGGAATGAGGAATGTGAAGAACTTCCTCGTTCTGTTGTACATCCTCAACATTCATACTCATCCCACTCGTCTCACAGTCAAAATTATGTGTAGAAAATACCTAGTAATATGGTTTCTAAGTGCTTAAACACTTGCTAAAGTATGATGCATTAAGATGGTATCAAACATAACTTGCCAGAACCAAGTGGTGTATTAGTGGTGTCTTGCATTGTATATAAACATTAAAGATGCCAATGAATTCTATCATGATCTTCAAATAGTCAAGTGGAATAAGTACATCCTCTGTCAAGATACCTTTACAGTTAAATACGGAAGAATATGAAGAAATTGTAGTAGCTGGAACAAATGCAAAATACAGAAGATAAGTGACTATCACAAACACTACTACCAATTAGAGCTACGCACTTGCCAAAATGAGGGGAGGCAGGAGCTGTGCTCTTTATCAGGCACTGTTTCTCAGAGGCTGCATCATCCAAGTCTAAAACCAAAACTATTTGTCTAATCTCTAAATTCAGCTATTCCATTTTGAACAGAAGTACTGATTTTCTTCTACAGCTTCCTACTCAAGTACTGCTATGCACCAAGTCTGCTTAAGTTTTGAGGCTTTTGAAGTACTAAGAGACACAGGTTGTTGGAAACAACCTGTCTCTGTGTATTGCTTACATACAGGTGGAACAATAGTACCAACAGTAGTACTAGATATGAGTAGCAAGACAACAGCATTGGCAGAGATGAGATCCTAGCAAATAAACAAACAACCGAGTAACACCCTGATTCTTGTGGATTTAATGTACTAATCTCTACATTCCTGACAAATGCTGAAGTAGTTTAACACATACTAATATTAAAAGTGGATTTGCTAAGTAGTATACTTTGCTCATTTGGGATTATGGGGTTTTTTGCTTCATTATCAAGAAAACTGATAAAATGTCTTCACATTATGTTTTTTGTGCATCACTAAGTTATTGAAATCACAATGATGGAGCATTTTATTTGCAAAACATTCGATGAAAATTTCACAAATGGGGCAAATAAATCAAAATATGATGAGTTAAATTTTCAAGTAGCGAGGGATAAATTAACACCATGTTTCACTGCTTATAGACAGCTAAAAGAAGCAGTAGTTGATACTGTCTAGGTAATTCACAGTTTTAATCTTTGAGCTTTCAAGTAGGGAAAAAACTGCTGGATGTACTCTATTTACGCACAGTATGTCTCTGAGCTTTAGATTAATGCATCAAATAGAAGACATTCAACTTCTATACATACTGAAGAAATCTGAAAGGAATCTGCAGTAAAATAAAACCTGTGCAGAAAAAAATGTGCTTTTCATTAAAACAATTCCACTGGCACCATCTTACCCCTGGGTTGGACATTAACCATAAGTGTGATTTACAATGAGTATTCTGGTTACAAGCTCTACATAGCTACACCAGTACATATTTCCATGGACAAAGAAGCACAGTAGTACATTTTTTTCAGTTTCAAGCTAAGAACAACTGTTTATGCCACACTACCTTTAACGGGGAATACTAGTGAAAGTGAAAATATTAATTTGACATTCAAATTCATATCAAAACATATCTTCTGGCAAAAAAAATAAAATACAACAGTTAAAACCAATATCTTCACACTATTTCATTTACACTATCAGATCCATACCAGTTATTTATTGGAATACATGTACAGGTTTTCCCCCTTTGCCTCTAAGTGCAATCTTAGAGTACAAAAGAAGAGCGAAGAACAAAGGCTGTTATCCTTCATTTGAAGCACCTCTCACAGATACTACACAACTATTGGAAGTGGAAGCAAGACTTGTAAATCCTACTCCTGAACTGGGAAACAATATCTGAAATTTAAAATTCATGTTATATACTACACTAAGATGAAGTCTAAAATGATGGTATGAGGGACGTTCAATCCCAGTTCTCATCCAGAGTCAATGGTGTTTCTGGAACAACAGTAATTCAGTTGAATGAGTTTGTAATAAGGAAATTTGTCTAGTTACTGCAGTGGGAATTAAATAATGACACTACTTTATTCTAGTTGAATTTAGTTATTAACCTATGATTTTTACCTAAAGTACAGCATACTAAACCTGAAACATAACTCTCATATTAGAGGCCTGAATTCTGTAATTCCTTTTGTCTTATTCCATCTTCTGTCTTTGTAGACCCACTGTGGTCAATCTGTCAATGTGTCTACAAAACGCATCTTTATCTGGTCTCCACACCTGGTAAAACAACTTCCTCATCGCTATGAGTGTGTCTACACAGGTCTGTGTGCTGCTCTGTAATTTAATTCATCCAGATGGTGGAAAGCGTATGTAGAGAAGAAGGATGAAAAATTAGCCCAGGCCAAGTGCCAAGCTCAGAAAGGTATAGTGCTTCCACAGTATCTGGACTAGGTTACCCAACCCTAAATGTCACTGAACTGGGCAATGTAGACTTAACCTTACAAGCTGTGGTCTTAACAGCATTACTAGCAGCAAATCATCCATAAAGCCAGCACTGGACTACCAGTATTCTTCAAGTGTCAATCAGTACACCCATTACAGATTTTAACAGAAGATGATTTACCAGCTGTGCAGGCCTGAAAATACCTGGATACCATTATATATGCATGGCAGTTGATGCTCTCATCTTAATTTTTCTGCTTCTTATTTGTCATGACAATGATGCCGTGAACAGCTGGACTCCTTGATGGATTTTCACCACAACGCTTTTTCAAGATTTAAGATTTTCAGCTAACATCTTTTAACAAATTAATTGTAAGCGACTTATTAAAATGCATCCTCAGAGACAGTTCAGGCATGATTACATCATCCCATCCTTCATACCGCTATCATTAGAAGGAATGTGTTATCATCAGAGCCTGAAATTCTGAAAAGACTTAAGAAAAGAACCACAAAAGGACATCAACACTTATGAACATGCTTTGGCAATAATTTCTGCTTTTACAAAGGCTTAATTTAATCTGAAACTTGTACTTAAAGGGAAAAGGCTCAAAATAGTAGCTGCTCACAGCAGAGCAGATGGTCCAGACGATAAAAAAGCAGAATTATTTGAGGAATGTGAGTTGTTCACTGATACAAATAGAAACGATTAGGAACTGAGCAGAGAAAAATGGTATTTCACCAGAATAGACTAATTTGTAAAACAAACGTTGAAAGCTTGATATGGATTAATGTACCTAGTGCAGCCTTAGACATATATCCTATAGATATCTTATTAGAGGATGAGAAAAAAAATTAAATTGTTGTTTTTCTAGGAAATAAAAAATATTTCTTACCAAAATCTATTTCAAATGAATGTTTAATGTAGCCACAGAAAGCAGAAAAATGATAATGACAGAGAGCAACACAGATCTAATTGAAAAATCATAAATATTGAAGTTACCTGGTTAATAACTAGTGTGTATGTGATGGGGATGTTTTATTTTGTTTTGGTATGAGGTATATTTTCTTGCATACAAAGCTATATTCCATGTCTGTAAGTCATTTAGGAAGTCTCCTCAAGTTAGAAACATTTAAATGGCAGCTTAATTTGGAACGGTTGTGAAGTTTACTAATTAAATAATTATATAATCTGCATTTATCACATTTCCTATTATTCACATTATTTTAACTATTTATCTCTTTTCTATATTTACCATATTCTCTCTTGCATTTAAAATGAAGAATATGTCTTGTTTAACCCGAAACACGCAACAATTCTTTAATGATTATTCAGAATAAGGCAGGAATCTGAAGGAACTTCCCTGTTTAACTCACCACTGCCCTCTGCTCTAGTAGGCAAACACACCAGATAATCCCATTTGCAGACTAAGGAAATACTGTACAGAAGTCTTTTGTGTCAGCACTGCTTTCTCTTGAAAAGCTTTTTCAAAACTTAATGTCTGCTTAATACCTGCCAGCTTTCTTCACTCTCCAGGCTAGATGCATTTGGGATCAACTTACATTGATGTTTCCCTTTAGCTTAAAAGCATTTCCCTCTCTCTGACACTGTCACATTGCTCTGTTTAGAGAAGGCAACAGTATTTCCCCTTTATCTGCCATATTTGCTGCAATAAATTAAATCAGCCCCACTCTTAACATTTTTTCCTAATAAACGTTCTTTATCCCTAAAGTCCCCTCAGTGGTTCTTCTCTACATTTATTTCTATTTGAATTTATCTCTGTTGATGACCAATCCTGAACACAATATTCCAAATTAAATTGTATATTGCTTCACATAACAATACTACAGCTTCCATCTCTCTTTTGGAAATACAACACCTACCAGTTACTCCATGTGTTTTGGATGGCTATCTACTGACTTTCTGAACACCTAGAATCTGGGCCATCAGTCACAGATAAACAGACTGTGCACATGCAGGACCACCCAGTTTACATCTTAGTAGTCAATAGAATACATCCTGATAGGTTCAATGATAGATCAATGGATATATGGATATATAGGTTCATTGATAGATCAACTGATATATATTATAAAGCTAATCTGGAGGTACTTGAGGCACATCAGCACAACAGCTGTAGAAGGCAAAAGCAGATCAGCTACCCAGGACATGAAGACTAGTTGTAATAAATTAGACATTAATTCTTTTTTGCTCAATAAGGATCACAACTGCTTCTTCCACAATCTCACCCAAACTGGTTGCTTATAGGTAATTTGCAATCTGACTGTACATCCACACTGTAATTGTGAATTCCTCATATTTTCAACTAGCGGAAACACAACAGACTAAAATTAACATGTAAATGATTTTGTTCCTTTTTTTTTTCCATCACATTTCATCCATCTCTTTTCTCTGCAAGTTACTGTCTCATCTTCATCAAGTTTTTCCTGTATAATGACCTGACTGATTTCAGTATGGATAGTGCCTCCTAATGTTATTTTATGAGCTAGCCATGCTAAAACCCTCCACAGCCAATAGTTGTCTGTGTATGGAAAGCTAATTCCATAAGGAACATACAAGAGTAATATGACTGGAGAAAGATTAATACACCGAAAATTATAACATCTGATTTAAGAGAATTAAGAGGTTGGAACAAAGGGATTTCTAGAGTTAAATTTTACTAGAAGATTATCCCTTATGGAATAGAATTGCCTTTTCCCATCAGAAGCCTGGAAATTGTCCTCAGTGCCCTCTAATGACTGCCTGGTATTCACTGAAAAGCATTCTTTACCCCTTCTGTAAGCCCAAAGCCTGTGACAAAGCAATCATCACTTTCCACAATTTTACAGGAAGCTTCAGCATTTGCTGGCTCCTTTGCTTTGGCTAGCAGTTAAAACACACAATAATTCTTGCTGCTAATGAGAAAGCAATCATCAGGACAAGGAATTTCTGAGCTTCCACATTAACAGTTACCATTACATGCTAATCACATTTTAATTGCCAACCAGACGCTACCAAAAAAAGAACAGGCTACAAAAGCAGAAAATAAAATTGATGGAGCAGAAGTTTCACTTTATCACTTCTTCCACGTTTAATTTCTTTTAGTTACTATCTGACCAGCATCTGTGTGAAATAATGCACCAGGTTACAGAAGATTCAGAGCCCTTGGGTAGGGTAATTTCATACAAAATATTCTGAGAAGTATTTCAGTTTACAGTAAGCCTGGGCCAAATATGTGAATTTTCATGCTCCTAATCAGCTTCGGGTGAGTTCAAAAGCTTGTATTCCCTGTTACTCCCAAATTAAGTCACGCAAAACTGTGTCCCACCTGTGCTTGCTGTCTCAGTCATCCTCCCAAATCAATGCCCAGGCATATATTCCAGATCTGTCAGCATGATAAAGCAGAGGGTTTTTTTGTTTGTTTGTTTTTAACTCTGGCATGGTATTTGGGTAACACAGCCATGCAATTTCCATATAGTGAGACAAGAACCGGAAACTTGCCTCACTGTGCTATACTGGGAAACCCTCTCTTCGCAAGTAACTCTGTAGAGAAAATAAGTTTTCAGGAGAGCAAAGCTAAACAAAATACACCACAGTAAGCCAAACAGAAACAGCTTGGAAAGAGGGAATCCCAGCTGATACATTTCTCTGCCTTCACACTGATGGTTCTCCTTTTCATCCCTAATTTTACAACTTGCTATAATACATCTGTGTTCTTATAACAGGAGAGACATTTTTGAAGTCCCACTGCTTTGGCCACTATTGACTGAGAGACCTCCCTCCCACTAACTGTCATTGCTGATTTCAAATTTAAACAGTTCCCACATCTAAATGGTATAATGGTTTGTACTGCCCAAATCACTTTCAACCGTATTAACTTGTGGGGAGACAGCAGCTGAGCTACTGACTTTTTATTTTGGAGCTTTCTATGGATTTGGTGTATCTCCACACACATAGACTCCTTTTGGAGATTTTTGGAGTTGTCCCTATGGATGTGTGGTGTCCCCACACACCTGGATCCCTTTTAGGGATTCTGTGGGCTTCTATGGACTTGGGGCATCTCCAGACAGCCACCTCCCTCCAAAATGTTTTGACATGTTCCTATGGACTTGGGCGGTCCCCTAACACCGGGATCTCTTTTGAGGATTTTGAGGGATTTCTATGAATTCTAGGCTTCCTACAACATTTTAAAATACAGCTCAGTAGAAAAATTGAAAGTAAGTCAACAGGAAAAATTCCAAAATTTAAGTTATTAAAGTTATCCTGATATGAAAGCACTGTTTAAATATTCTGTTTAAATATTGTTGTCTTAAACTATCAGCTCTGACAGCCCAACTAGCAACCGTAGTTGGTCTTTAATGACTTTCCGAAGTACAGATAGAGCACCTGTGCCTTGTAATCTTCCTCTGGCAATGGTCAGCAAATGGACATCTCACTTGTTAATTAGGTGGGGTTTGAGTGAGAATTTTCCAGCTTCTACCAAAAAAAAGCCAAAACAACAACAACAACAACAACACAGGAATTTAACCCTTATCAGCAATGAGACAAAGCAACAAAACAACAGAAACCAATTCGTCACATACACGCTGAAGAGAGGAACATGTATTATGAATTATTAGGGGTTAAGCCAGACCGTAGGAGATGACGCTCCTGTCTCTTATTGACAGGACTTTGTTTGCAAAACACAGCCTTACATCCGTATTTACATTACATATGTATGGAATTTCCAGGTTCAGTTGTGCTGAAAGAGGACGTAATTTATCACCTGCCTTACACTGAAGAACTAACATTTTCTTAATTCCACTCACAAGCTTTCCAACCATCTCTCTCTGATTTTACTGGCATCTAGTGGTACTGCACCATTTTTCTTAAAAATGCAGATTCTTTACTGGTCAGAACAGGAAGTGCTTAGTAATAAAATACAGTCACTGAGCTCTTGAGGGCTAAGAGAATTGGAGTTAAGCCTGAGTTTATAGGTCTGATGGTGTCACTAGGCAACAAGTAACTTGCTG
Source organism: Numida meleagris (assembly GCF_002078875.1). Taxonomy (NCBI): domain Eukaryota; kingdom Metazoa; phylum Chordata; class Aves; order Galliformes; family Numididae; genus Numida; species Numida meleagris. The sequence continues at coordinate 106,482,169 of NC_034409.1, forward strand.
CAGCCAGCTCTTTTCAAGCTCCTTGTTTCCTAATAAAGCCTGGTCTGCAATTGATTTGGAGACAATAATAAAACAGAGTGTGTTTATTCTCTCTTCTTCTCACTCCCCACAGAAAAAATAAAAGAGAATAAACCCCTGCCCAGATGTGAGGGTGATGCTGCAGCTGCAGGTACGCTAAGCTGGAAGCAGAGGAGTTAAAAGAGAGAACTACTGTGTGGTGAGGAGGGTGACTCCTATGTTTTCTCCATGTTGCAAGAACTAAGCCCAAGAAAAAGGCTGTAAGACCAAGAGAAAAGGAGAAAAAAAAAGAAAAAAAAAAGCACCAACCAATCAAATAACAACAATGAAAAAAAAAAAGGAGAAAAAAAAGAAAAGAAAGTGAAAAAAGTGAAAAAAATAGAAAATTTCACTTAACTAATTTGAACAGTTTTAAGCTTGTAATTACATCACAGTGTTTTTCCAAAGACCCATTAAAATACAATTCAAAGCTGTTCACATCATTTAAATTGAAAATTTAGTCATGTCATGTTTCTGTGGCTTGGCTGTTTGTGTCTTGCGTTCTTACCTGTTCTAAAGGATTAAAACATGAGTCTGATCTAAACAGCTAATTCTGTACTGTTGTCTTGTAAACACTATATTATTTCCACTTACACAGAAATATTAAACACACTGTGATGAACTGACGTAAATCTCTTTGTAGATCGTTTTGCAAAACATTTAACTACATAAAATCTCCTACAAAAATAAAAGGAATGACTCTTATATTCCACAGAAATTTTGGAGAATTTGAATAATTTGAATAATGCAATGGAAATAAATCAGTGTCATGCAATCATCATCAAGTTGACTATTTCTTACAATAAGAGCGGTGATTCACTGGAAGAGATTGCCCAGAGAGGTGGTGGATGTCCCGTTCCTGGAGACATCCAAGGTCAGGCTGGACGGGGCTCTGAGGGACCTGACGTAGCTGCAGGTGTCCCTGTTCAGTGTATGGGAGTTGGACCAGATGGCCTTTTGGGGGTCCCTTCCAACTCAACCCTTTCTGTGATTCTATGATTCTGTGAAAGAAAACAATATCATGTGCCTTTTATTTGTGTGGTCTAAGAGATGATCAGGGAATCATTGAACGGCTTGGGTTGGAAGAGACCATAAAGACCATGCAGTTCCATCCCCTTGCCATGGGCAGGGCTGCCCCCCACCAGCTCAGGCTGCCCAGAGCCCCATCCAACTCGGCCTTGAGAGTCTCCAGGGATGGGGCACCACAGCTTCTCCGAGCAGCCTGTGCCAGCGCCTCACTGCACTCTGTAAGTAATTTCCTCCTAATATCTAATCCAAATCTCCTCTCTTTTAGTTTAAAACCATTCTCTCATATCACTGTCCGCCTATGTAAAAAGTTGGTACGTTTTGTATTTGATAGTTCCTGTTCTTTATCACAAATCTCAATTTTGCTATCATAAATACCACACCCCAACCACCTTTACAACCCTAAAGTTTTTGACAAACTAGGACATTTATTTTGCTTGAAGTCAGATTCTTGTACATCAGGTAAACTTACTATCTCACAGCAAATATAAAAATATGAGCATGGTGCATTACATTGTCAGAACAGCAGCGCTGCATAGTTATGAATACACACAAGATGACCTGTGCCCTGCTAGTTTGCAATTGCAGCACATTTTCCCTAGAGGTAAAATTCAGACACACTACAGCTAATTTGACACTGCATGTCAGCAATGTAAAACTAGTCACTCTGTTGCTATGGCTAAGATATAACATGCTTCCCTTTTCTTTTTCCAAAGTATATTTCAGATTTAGTTAATATGGCCTCTCTCAGAAAAGAGATTGAGAGCTGTTCCCATTGAGATCCTACACACTTTTTCCTGTAGGTTTTACGTTTCTGAGTAAGCTCAGCACTACTGGGTCTTCACTGGAAGTTGGTTTTCATTTTTCCAGACAATATGCCGAATTTCCTCCTTTTAGCCAGCCTCCTTTCGTGCCCACTGTTTTCCAGATTTGAAGTCCAGCCTTCTTATTGGGATTGTTCAGCCTAGGAATCAGAAGGCTTTGGATACGTTATAGCAGCTTTCCAGTATTTAAAGGGGACCTACAGGAAAGCTGAGGAGGGACTCATTATCAGACTGTGCAGTGACATGACAAGGGGTAATTGCTTTAAAATAAAAATAGGATATGTTTTGATTAGAGATTAGGAAGGTATTTTCCACTGTGAGGGTGGTGTGGCACTGGCACAGGCTGCCCAGAGAAGCAGTGAATGCCCCATCCCTGGCACTGTTCAAGGTTGGGTTGGATGGGGCACTAGGCAACTTGGTCTAATGGGAGGTGTCCCTGCCTATTGCTGGCGGATTGGAACCAGATCATCTCTATGGTCTCTTCCAACCCATACCTTTCTGCATTATGATTTTATGATTATGTTGGACAAGCAGCAAGTTCTTAATCTGCCCCAGACAACAATAGGTATTCACGCACTCACTAGAGCCTAGAAGAGCCAAAATTGAGATAACAAAGGAACAAACATGCAGATACTACACATGGAGCTGAAATGAATTTCAGTCACAAAGAAACATGTTATTCTCAGTTTGGTGATCTCTCTTTGCAGCTGGAAAGCAAGTAATCAGGCCCAAAGAGAAGGAACAGTTACGCTAATTCTGTAATGAAGAGGTTACACACAGCTCTCCAATCTCTTCTTAAGATGAAGGGAGAGTAACAAGCAACATAACTAGATCAATCATCCACCTAGAAATCTTGGTTAATTGCTTGAGTGTCATGTAGAAAAGAAGAAAAATCAAAATTTTTCCTGGAGATACAATTTGTAGCCATGACAGCTTGCCTTGTGTAGAAGGGAGGCCACTGATGTTCACAGCAGCAGAGAGCCTCTCAGTGACAGATAATAAACTTATGCCCAAAGAGAGTATATAATAATTAAATACAGCACAGTTACAATGTTGTAAACTGGAGGTGCTAAAGCTGTGCTTCACCAAGGAATTATGGCAACTTCCCACTCACTTGGATGGAAAGGTTCTTGCTCTGGCAGGGATGGCATCAAAGACCATGGAGAACTACTATACTTCACTCTCAGCTGGTTCAGGCAACCATCAGGAAACCACAAAATTAGCCCCAGAATAAGGGAATTACAGTCAAAATAACATCACCACGTCCACAGCTAAGCCCTCTATGAGAAGGAAAATGCAAGCCCTCCCACTTAACATACTGGCTGTACACACTATGCAAAAACTGGCCTGGTTTGAGGAAGGAACTAAGCTTCTCAAATAGAAAATCCACAGCTTATGGGCAAATTTCTTATTGAGCAATGACACTTGAACAGCAAATGCTGCAAAGAAGGATGGCAGTAATTTTTTAACCACCTGCAACAGAAGACATCTGTGACTGTTCCGATCACAGGGCTGACAGCTTACCAGGTACATCATCAACTCTTCTTCTGAAGAAGGGATAGATCAGAGGGAGCATGACACAGGCCATTGTATTGTTCTCCCAGCTCAATTAAGAAACTGCTGTATTTTATTCTCAGCAAGCTCATTTTATTTTGTCTTGTTTTGGAGTGTCTTCCCTCTCATACCCCTTTCCCTTTCCCACTTCAGCACTGAATCTGAATGCTGATGAGACAGTGTGTGTCACCCCAGGTGCTAAGAGTACTTGACCCACAAAATCCTGTTACCTGAAATGGCCCCAGGTGCTATGCTGGTGATGCCTGGATTACAAAAGAACTAAACACTGCATACAGACAAATACAACCCCCCTTGTGGGGAGGAACAAAACCAAGACCACAGTTTTTAATAGAAAAAGGACTAAGAAAAGATACTGGTTTTCAAAATGCAGTGTTTCTTGCTTGCTTCTCAGAAGTCTATAGTAATTAAGGGCAAATAGCAACTTAAATGTATTTTGTTTTATTTGCAAAACTGAAAGCTACAATTTTCTTTCACTGAGAGAGAACGATGTGTTTCTTTCCAGTAGGGAGAAAATTGTTCTGTGTTTATAATGGCATTATGCTGCTGCTCATGGATTGCAGCAAATCTAAGAGCTGGAGAAAGAGAAAGGGCACATGAAGCACAGCACATTTCAGATGTTAAAGTAAAAATTCCTATATACATACATACACAAAAATTAAGGAGTAAAGAAACTTTTTTTTTTTAAATAATCAGAGTCAACTCTTTTTCTCTTAGTCAAAACACTTGTAAGATTTGGGATTGGCAGAAATATAAGTGATTTTTTAAAATCTACTTTATTTCTAGTAAAGTAGCAATAAGCCAAAATAAGAAAACGGTGGATCTATTTTTGAAGAAAATGAAGATCACAATAGTGCTCAAAATTTACAGTGCAATTCCACCATCACATTTCTTACAGCACAAGTTGTTAGAACGAGAGAACTTTTTTCATGTCACCTGTAGAATTAAAATACTGAAGTGAAAAAACATACATTTGTTCCCAACAATTTGGATTTGTTTCATAAGAAATTATAATTAATATCCTTGACTTACTTATTGTGTAAATGAACAATAGTATTAGTAAGTCCTTTTTAGGTTTTCAGATCTTTGACCAATAAGTTCATATATTTTGGATCTCCTTTGAACTCAGTGTAAAGGAGTGATCATTCAGAACCTATGCTGAAGAGTAAGCACTGGGTGCAGCCAATCTCAGTGGGGTGTGCGGGGAGACCCCTCACAGAGGAACCATAAGAATGCACCCACTTTCCTCCTCCTGCCCCCTCCCTTGCTGTGGTAAGACCTCCTACAGGACTTTGAGATTAATAGAATCACAGAATCACAAGGTTGGAAAAGACCTACAAGATCTAGTCCAACCATCCTCCTATCACCATTACTACCCGCTAAACTACTAACTCATATCTCGCAGCGCCTCATCCAGACCTCTTGAACACCGCCAGGGATGGTGACTCCACCACCGTCATCCGCCCTGACCTTCTACCACTAGTCACCTCTTGTGATTCAGGTCCCTCTTCTTTAGGGCCGCATAATTCAGTTCTGTCAGCTTTACCAAGATGCCTAAAGCTTCCTCTAAGCTAAGCTGATACACAAAGCAGGTACTGCTTTGAGTTTTTTTTCCTAGGAGTCTGGCTGCCTTGTTGTCATTCTCAAATGTGGAAAATAAAACTCCCTTACAAAAGACTGCAGCAAAGCCTCAACCACCAAGGAATTGCTGGATATCATTACTCAAAACAACACTGCAGAAGCACTGATGTGCTTCTTTGCACATCACTGTTATTTGGAAAATGCTTTTACTACAAAGAAACTGAATAGTACATGTGTATTTCATAAAACTCTGTTTACACAGTACTGAAGGAATTGTTTCATGTCTGAAGTTCTAACATTTGTAAGAGAAAGAATTTTGTCAGGTAGTAGTCAAAATATTACCCTATTGCATGTGGCTGAAGAAAAGTAGTTCTACAGAGATTTTTTGGTGAAGTTGTTATTGTCCAAAAAGAGATTTCAAAGGAATCATAATGCAAAGACAAACTGCAGTCTTTTATTTTGATGTCTACCACAAGTATTACCAGTGCAGATATTGTCCTAGTAAGAATCTAAAACATACTGCAAGACACTATCTGAGACCATTTTCATTATCCTCCTTGCCCAAACTCAGAAATCTTCTCGGCAAAATCTGAGTTTTATAGATTGCAATGCCAATAAATCAAAAGTTCCAAGTTCTGAGGCAGCATAAATTTAGATGACCACAGAAAAGTTTAACTGGGTGTGAAACGGACCTTTCTCACCAGGCACAGATGTGACGATGCCATTCGTGGTGTATCTACAACTGGTTCCTCTAAGAGCAGCCCAGGCTACAATTAAACCTTCAAGGTGCACATCTAAAATTTGATGTGCTGTCATGCTTCTGCATGAAAGAGTGCAAATGCCTTTTCAGATACTGCTTGTGGTTGCCCTGACTGTTGAGGTTGTCTGTTGTAGTGCCAGTATAGTCATCTTCAGGACCACCCTTGCTCAGATGTCACAACAATTACATGTTAATGGCTCCCAAGTACGGCAAATTTTCACTGATTAGTGGTGATGGAAAACATAAGATTTCCTTAATATCTGCTCTGAGAACCTGATGAAAATGAACCAGGAGAGGGATTTCTTGAATGTGTGAATGTGTTACAGCCACTAATGTAAATATACTTTAAAAAAAAAAATCACAGCATAACCATCTGCAAAGGGTGTGATAAATATTTCTGGAACAGTTTACTGATAGTCCTGACAGGCATGAAATTCCATAATAAACCAGTGAAAATATACCTATGTGCACTCAAACTATTGAATTCTGTTAGATTTTTCCGTCTGCTTTTGCCAGCAAAGGAAGGAAAAATAAAAACAGAAATTCCTGGCAGTCACTATCAGCAGCCTTTTCTCATCTGCAGCTCAGATCGTGATAGCCAATGAACAGAGATCAATCAGTCCATGGAGATCTGCCTTCAGGATCCTGGCACATGCATTCCTGAAATCAAATTTTTAAAAGCTGATCCAGCTATCTTCTGTGATTTCTAGCTGAACTATATGCTGCCAAATAATTCCAGTTTGGTACAAAGCTTTAAAGACGTTATGGTTTTTCTGTTTCCCCAGAGTGTATCATGATTTCCAAATAAGATAAAATCCATACTGAAGTGAAGGAGCAAAAAGGGAAAATCTGAGGGTGGTGAGGTGCTGGAACAGGCTGCTCAGAGAGGCTGTGGGTGCCTTATCCCTGGAGGTGTTTAAGGCCAGGTTGAACGGGGACCTGGGCAGCCTGATCTAGTACTTGATCTAGCAGCTGGCAACTCTGCTAGCAGCAGGGAGGTTGGAACCTGATGATCCTTGAGGTCCCTTCCAACCCAAGCCAGCTTGTGATTCTATGATTCTGTGAAAACACGGAAAAACAAGGTATGCTTTTTAAAAACGGTATCCAGCGCTGCTTAATTCATATAAGGACAAATACTAAACTCATAAAACTACTCCAATTCACTATATTTCTGAGTTTTTAATTGTAAAGCACCATATCAAAGTTTAAATTCCAATCAAGATCATTACATCTAATCTTTTTAAAGCCTGGAAATGATTTCTTACACAAGCAAATGGTTCTTTTTGGTGCTTTTTAAAGCTCCTACCATCAGTTTGCTGTAATTACAGGATGAATAAGGATAAACATGTAGGAAGGCACCCCTCCTTGCAAATCAGCTGGAAGCCAGTTGTTATGATCTGAAACATTTCCATGCTTCTGCTCTGGCAACATTTACGCATTTGTAAACATCCTAAAATGCCACGTAGGAAGGGAAGTGAGAGCAAATACAGGGAACAGAGAAAACAATTTCAATCAAAGAACTAGTGAAGAAAAAATGGCATGACCTCACACATAGGAGAGATCCTTGGAAATCTGTCATCTTTTCCATGCCTAGTTATCGCTGTAACTCAAATCATGAAAATATAAGTGAAAAAAAATAACTTTATTCTTCCTCCCTTCTCAAAACACCCCAACATTTTTGGATAAAAATAACAATAAAAGAAATTTCCCAATCCTATTTAGAACATAAACTACTGCTAAGTACTTATTAATGTATTGAACTAATATTGAGCTTCATAATTCTACACTTTTTGATAGTTAGACATCCTATTCATATTAACAAGTGCTAGGTTCAAATTTTCTCCACTAGCATCAAGATGATAGGAACCTAATTTCCATGAGTTTAATCAACATCTATGTCATTAGAGCATTTTCCAAACAAAATACAAAATAAGTAAATTATGAGGAAAAATAAACGGTATGCTAGCTTTACTTCATTTTTTGTTGTTGCCTTTAAGAAACACAAACTTGAACTCTTCCAGAGGAAAGGTCCAGATCCAGATTTTCAATTAAAAAAATGCTGCAAACCTAGGTCACCTTAGAATCTGACATTTCTGGCTTCAGGGGACGGAAAGAAGAAAGGTATGCTATACAAAAAGTTGGAAACAGTCAGTCCTAGGTCTGATGATTTCTTACATGAGCAGCAAAGCCAATTAAACCAACTTTCTTACTTTTGCAGCAGAGCCAGCTTTTCTGGTGCAGTATAGAGCACAAACACTGACTGAAGCTCTTCCAGTCTTTGGGGTATTCACAGCAACTATCGCCCATTTAGATCCTTGTGAACCTTGTAAGAGCTGTACCCAGAGTTCCCCTCAATAGGAACACTGGTTATGGCTTCTGCCCTTGTTTGCACTTCCTCAAAACTTGTAGGGCTGTGACTCTGGGATCATCTGCATTTGTCAAATGTAGCAGAACCTATTGGTTAGCATGTACCACAGCTGGTGGGCCTGGCAGAGAGAGCTAGGAAGGAGGATATGGACAGAAATGGTAACATCAGCAACAAGATCGGGTAAGTCTTGTTTTCACCAGAAATCAGTCTTTAGGAGTATTATTCTTTTGTCTTTGGCACAGGCCGGGCTTAGCTTTCACTTTGGTGAAAGAAATTAATTTCATAGTCCAAGTTAAGTTTAGGAAACTGTAACAAACCATATTAAGCATGCAATCTCTGCGGTACTTATTCATATCCAGACACGTGGCAACACAAGTAAACCATGCATCTGTACATGAATGATGAACTAAATTTACATTAATTGAAGAACTGGTCATAAATACACTATAGTATTCATGGATAAAAATGACCATCTGCCTTTTACATCTAGAACAGGAAAAATCTGTGATAACTTTATGCATTTTGTCCATGTTCCACAGTGTATTTGCAATGAATTGATTAATATGAAAAAAGAAGTACCAAATGAGGAATTTACTTTGTTCCATCATTCTACTCCCAGTGTTTTAAATCAAATAAAGAAAAAATCTGAAAAATGGAAGTTCTTGTAATCTGTTTGCCTATATCTAATGCCTGTAACAGGAGATACAAAAGTTGATTTCCACATTTTATGATAAAATTAGCCATACTCTGTATCTGTGAAAATGGATCTGTTATCTGCAGATCCATGCCTTTCTGCATTCTCAGTCACCAGATGTAAACTGCAGCTGGAATTGAGCATTTTCATTTAGGTTGCATTTGCTAGTTATACAGTGATGACTGCACGTAGAATCCGAGTGACATTCCAAACCAGCTCTGACATTTCAAGTTTGTTCTTGTCATCTAATGTTAAAGCACCACAACTACTTTCACAGTTTATTTCAATTTTACAGTATTTCTTTTAAAAAAATTACAGCCATGTGACCTTTCTCTTTATAGTGACCACTGAATCATCAAGGAATGAATATACCTTCTTTAGGATGAAAGCACTTTCGAGAAGGTGAAGGGGAAACATTAGAAAAGCTTGGCTCTGTCCTGTCATGTTGTCTTAGTGTGACATGAAATTCTGTGACGTGTGACATTAAAAAAGGTCACTTTGATAACCTGACTACTAGAATGCCAGCATATTTTTCACTACTACTGGCAAATGAATGCCAAATTATGTGATGTCTGCAACTAACAATAAAAATATTTTCTGCTTTTACTCTATGCAGTTTTATGAGTGTGTGCAACTTTCTGGAGCACTATAGAGCTTCTCCGTTCTCTCCACTTTTGTCATTTCTTCCCTGCAACTAAGAAGCTTCTTAGCCGCAATGAGATTAGGGTTTTTATTTGTTTGTTTTTCAGAAGGGATTTATTTAATGTGTGAGTGATTTCATTATCCCTTCTTACTACATCAGATAGAAAAAGAAGCAGAATGACATTTTCAGTACTGTTTCAAATTCAGAAGAGAAAGGAGTCTGTTAAAGAGGTGTCAGACAACCCCAAATCCTTCCTTTGATGAATAACCAGCATTTCTGACGATCATATGGGAGCCTCCAGACTCATTCGGAAACAACAGAGGCTCCTACTGATGCCACATCAGCCAACTACCCTTGTATTTAAGCTTCATCTGTTAAAAAAAGAATGACATTCTCAAAGTATGATGTGACAGTTACTAACCTACACCCAGAATCTGCAGCATAGGTGGGACAGGGAGAAAATATGAGGAAGCTTTGCTGGAGATCAGAAATTGCCTCTATTTTTCTTGATTTTCCTTGTACTTACCATAACAAATAGATATTTGTTTTGTTGATATTTGGGTCATTGCAGTACTGTTAGCTTTTTAAATTTTAAAAATTTTTGGTTGTTTTTGGTGGGGGTGATGGGGTGCCAAACAGTGGAAAGTATCTTAGGTGTTGTGTAGACATGTTGCATCACTACTACTGTCTATAGGCAGAGACTACCAATCTGATACACTGATATACACATGGTGCTTGTTTACTGAGATCACTACTGATGTAGGATTCCAGATGGTGATATATCAGGACTTTTCTTAAGGGCTTAGATTAGCCTTGCTGAAATTTGTCAGCTTAAATTGTATAGATTTCTTGGAAGACATTACTCAACAATAGTTAAAACACGTAGCTTTAGAGCTTTGCTCAAGAGGCTTTTACACATAGAAAATACTCCTCTAGCAGAGGCTATAAAGCTCTACTGTCTAACCTCACCTGATTTAAAATTTTATCCCAGCAGCACTCCGATTAGATACAAGAAAGACAAATTATGTTTGTCAAGGCCAAAGAAAAATAAACTGCAAAAGTGAATATATGAAATGATGTAATGAAAGCGATTTGAATCCCAGTTTCATAATGAGTATTTTAAAAAACAAACAAACTCATCCATTGTCTTTTACTGCAAAAGATACACAGTTCTATATCAATTTTTTAAAATTCCTCACTCTGAGTAGTTTAAAAAAAAAACATTAGTCGCTTTCATCATATCAAAACAGAGTTCTTCTGAGAGAAACCTTTTCCTTGTCTGTTGCTTTCACCACGCGACCTTTCTCTTTTCATTCCTCCACTGGCTTTCCCTTTCTCAATCATATCAAGCAAAAGTTACTGGTCATTCTCACTGAGGTGTTTTATTTCTTACCCACATGTTGCTCATCAGCGCTCACTCACGGAAAGGTGATTTTGGCATCCACTTGCCCTGCAGTCCCATCTCCCTGCACCCTTCACAAACTCACACCTGAAAGGAGTTCCTCAGCCATCTCCAAACACCATAGTCCTTCAGACATCCTCCTAAAACTCTCTTCTGCTCTGATGCCTATGAAAACTTAACAGCTTCTGCTACACACTGCCTCATCTTGTCAAGTACTATCTTAACTGCTTCCTCGTTCACCCCATTGGTCTGAAATCATCTGCTCTGCCTTGACTTAGCATAGAATCATTTGAAATGGAAGGGACCTTTAAAGGTCACCTAGTCAAACTCCCCTGCAATGAACAAGGATACCTACAGGTAGATAAGGTTGCTCAGAGCCCCATCCAGTCATTGTTCTCCTGTATGCTTGTACAGAGCCTCAGAGAAGCAGATGTAGTAATATCTTTCTAAATCTACTGAACAGGATGGAAGAAACAGGCTAACTTTTAAGTACTTCTTAAGGTCTATCATTTTTTTCTTTTAGTCTAAGGGAAACCTCTGCTTTTACAGATCTTGCTTCTCTGATACCCTTAAAGAGAAACAGATGAAAGACCACCACCGTAACTGTAATAAGAATATGCAGCAAATGAATCTTTCCTTAGGCTGAAAATCACAAACACCCAAAAAAATAAGTGTTCATTTTTGGAAAAAGATAGTGAATTTGCTTCTGATGAAAACGTAAATTGGGGATGAGAGGTCAAGAAATTAATAGCTATTGTTTTACATTATTATTTACAGAGACATCTGTGATGCTTAATGTCACATGTTACTTTCAGTTTCTGGATAAAATTAGCATTATTAGACAGGTTAATCTTGACTCCTGCAGTAGGACACTACAGTTAGAGCTTAACCACAAAGGAGGTCAGGGCAGTTTCAACAGTTCTCGTGTCCCCGCACCAGATTTCCTGTTAGTGCTGATCCCAGAGAAGGTTTGAGCATGGAACCGGAGAAATGACTGCACGGGAATTCCCTACAAGTATATCGAATTACCAGCAAAACATTTTTTATAGCCAAGAATCAATTTATTGTGACATGCAAAATGCACTGTCTTAGAAAATATGTGAGTTATCAATGGGCTAACAAATTAAAGGCATTATCGGATGACTGAAATTAATATTGGAGCTGTGGCTCACTACTCGTTCTTTTGGACTGGAAGTCAGTCAGAATATGCCATTACTGAACAGTTGGCATACAAAATGAAAAACACCTTTGATATTTTTATTATCCTCTAAATGTAAATAATTTCTCAGTACCCACGGGGGTCCACACCAATATTCCTTATTTACTACCTACAGAACTATAAGTCAACACATTAGTTGTTACTTTAATTGCACTACTGTCATTTTTTCACCATAAGAATAAAAGAGCCAAAGTATATCCACACATGATGTGCAAGAGGGGAGAGAGACCAAAAGTTCTTCCTGCACAAGGGGAAATAAAATCCACAGATTTTCATGCAAGAAAGCTGTTACCAACACTTTGTTTATCAGGTTCCGGATTACTATTTTATTCCATTATTTGAAGACGACCATTGGCAATAAAATAATAGAGCATATCTGCTACTTTAATTCTGCCATGAACTTTACTAGAAGATCATAGAATCACAGAATCACCACGGTTAGAAAAGATCTCCAAGATCATCCAGTCCAACCATCCACCTACCACGAATATTTCCCCACTAGACCATGTCCCTCAGTACAACATCTAAATGTTTCTTAACACTTCCAGGGACGGCGACTCCACCACCTCCCTGGGCAGCCTCTGCCAGCACCTGACCACTCTTTTGGAAAAGAAATTTTTCCTGACATCCAACCTGAATTTCCCCTGGTGCAACTTGAGGCCATTCTGTCTCATCCTATCGCTAGTTAGGCGGGAGAAGAGGCCAACCCCCACCTCACCACAGCTTCCTTTCAGGTGGTTGTAGAGAGCAATAAGGTCTCCTCTGACCCTCCTCTTCCCCAGACTGAACAATCCCAGTTCTTTCAGCCATAATAAAATCTCAAATGATACAAGGTCAGACTGAACAATAATTCCGTTCAGCTTTCAAACCACAAACAAATCTTACAGCTGTGCACAAGTTGAGTATCAGGCATGAGGATGAAGGCTGCATAATATTTGAAATGCTCAAAATCAAAGTACAGTAGATTTCTTAACTATTGTTATTAAATATCTGAGCTTTTCTTTCAGAGACATAAAACTAAGAAAAACGCTGATGCTCAACTAACATTTTAGCCAATGATTGTAACAATTTCACTGCATCCCTTGTGTTCAGAAAGCAAACTGAGCAAAGAATTTGCACTGAGATATCTCCTAGAATGAACGTTTCTGAAAGAATAAGGCAAATGTCTACGCAAACCCCAAAAGGAAAAAGCTTAGTGAATTCCAGAATCTGTTCTTCATGTTTATATTCAGCTCATTGCACCAGCACATTTTTTTTTCTATTCTTTAGACTTTCATCAAGACAATTCCTAATTGTTAACATAACTGCCTAAAGCCTTTTAGGTGTAAATCAGTAAGCGATGAAGTGAGGTGGAAAAGTAGCTTCCCTCTGACAGATGCATTCTTGAAAATGAGGTGATAATAGGTAAAATGGAATTAAGAAGACTAATGACATACAATAACAAGCCTGTCTAATTGTGAAGATTTAATTAAAGTGGAGCTGCTGTGATGCTGATGTAATTATTAAAAGAATATCTTGCTTTCTGTGTTAGATCAAGCTGCTATTTCAATATAATGTAATCTAGATCTTTTAAAAGGTCTAGATCCTAGCAAATCGTAAAATACTTTAATCTACTCAGTTACTTTGGGTTTAGAGTATATCAACAGATTTTGGCAAAAAATTGGTATTCCTGAGATACTTCAAAGTGCATTATATGGGAAGTCTTGCCATTTTGCAACACACTTAGTACCTGCAATTTTTATAAACAAAATGTTATGGATGATAAAAAAGCTGGATGAATGCTAGACTGCAAAACACACAACAACATATTGCAAGCTTAGGTGGCTTGTGACAGCTTTAAAGGTGCTCTCAGCCCTTTTATATTGAATTATATTTTCAACTGCAGCCAGCAGCAGATGTTATTTGACATTAGCGAATATGTATTGAGCACTTGCACCATCAGTGAAAAGCTACTTACTACCGTAGATCAGTAATTTAGAGCAGAAGTCCAGCTTATCTCAAGAAATCCTGATCCGGACACTTAAGTAGTTGGTAAAGATTTCTCATTATTCCTTCTTCCAGTCCAGTCCCAATATCCAAACGTTCAAGGCGATCAAACATAAGTCATGAGTGTGGAAAGAAAAACACATTGCTGGCCTCAATTTTCAGAACTTTTTGTTTAAAAACTGATGGCTATTTCAAATAAAGTCTTTCACTTACATCTGCTTACATTTATACATCTTCATACTACCTTATACTCCTATTTCAGCATTTGCATGTTTTCTTTTTTATTCTCAATATCCATTTACTTCCTTGGTCTCTGTTTCACAGTGACCTGAATAACTGTGATGTTCAAGGAACTCAGCATCTGTCTTTAGAAAGCGTTGGAATACGCAAGATGTATTTGTCATACTGTGACTCAAGTTCTTGCATGACACTTTCCTTTCCTTTAACTGATTTTCCTTATTCAGATGAAGTAAATTTTTGCACCCTGTCTAAACCCTTCAATACATTCATGCTCTGGGAGATTCTGGCTGCCAATTAAATCCAGATTTAAGATTTTTCTGAAAAACAGACTCACCTGTTATGCAGGGACTGTGCACAGTTTGAGTTCTGCAACCCTCTGCAGTAGGAGAGCCTAGTCCAAAAATCTCATGCCATATGAATAGATCAGTTGTGGAAAAGCAAGCATACTACAGCTCAACACAGTTTTCACTGTCTACTACTTTAAAAATGGTATGCTTGTGTTAATGTTGCTCTGTGGCTGGACTAGCACCCAACAGTATGGAGAGCAAGCAGAATCATGAGGTATGGCACACCTGCACCCACACTCAGGTCTGCCAATCACCTTGTAACACAGGTGCACTTTCTGTGTCTGCTTTGCAGTATCTCCATGTAATAACCCAAAGGCTCCAAGGACAGGATGGGGCTCTATAAAAGCATCTCAGACTGATTTAAAATATCCCAAATGCAACTACTTATGAGGTAATATAAATTCTATTATTGTCTAATTTAAATTAAGCAGAATTTCCCAGTGGAGGGAAAGCTTCTTTTCCCTGTACAAAGCAATAATAAAAATTAACAGCAGATGGTAAGTGATCTATGAGGCATTCAAATAGTCATTCAATTTTTTTCTAATCCTTTCACATGCAATCTTCATTCTTTTTCCTTCCAGTCACAGATATACCTACTGGGAGAAAAATATCTTTCCTAGATACTTCAGCTAAAAGACAAAAATGAACAAACAATGGTAGTTCTAAATTTTAGAGAAGATTTGGCTCAAATTTGACCCTGTGAACACCATTGTCACAGAATCACAGAATTGTAGGGACTGGATGGGACCTCAAGACATCATCAAGTCTAACTCTGCTAAAGCAGGTTCCCTACAATACATCACACAGGTAGGCATCCAGACAGGTTGTGAGTATCTCCAGAGAAGGAGACTCCACAACCTCTCTGGGCAGCCTGTTCCAGTGCTCTGTCATCCTCACTGTAAAGATTTTCCTCTTGTTCATAAGGAACTTCTTGTTTTGCAGTTTGTGCCTGTTGCCCCTTGTCCTGCCACTGCGCAACACTAAAAAAAAGCTTAACCCCATCCACTTGACATCTGTCCTTTAAATATTTATAAGCATCGATAAGATCCTTCCTCAATCTTCTCTTTTCCAAACTGAAGAGTTCCAGGTTGCTCAGCCTTTCCTCATATGGGAAATGTTCCCGGCCCTTCACCACCTTTGTGGCTCTCCATTGGACTCTCTCTAGAAGATCCCTGCCTTCTTTCAACTGTGGAGTCCAGAATTGGATACAGTTTTCTGGATCACCAGGGCAGAGTACAGAGGAAGAATTATCTCCCTAGACCTGCTGGCCATGGTCTTGGTAATGCACCCCATCATACTTGTAGGCAAGGAGAGAAAAATGACATATTACATAGGCCAGAGAAATGATTATAGGCTTGAGATGGTAGCCTGCAGGCAGTGGGATTCATCCCTCCTAACCACTAGATTTTCAACCCCAACAAGCTACTTTGATACATTCTATTTTCTCAGGGTTTATATCAACTGATCCAACACATTAGAAAGTACATGCGCCTAAGGTTTCCTCCATTTTCAGCTTGTCAAACATTGTTCTGCTTTCACACACCATTTTTCAGACGTACTGTCCTCACCTCTTCAACACTACATGTAAGACCTGTACATCCAAATTTATTTTAGTGCTGTTTTATGTTGAAACATCTTGTCTTCAGCATCAGTATCACTAATGATACCTCTGAGGAGATCGTGATTCAAAGGCCGGTCTTGAGCATGAAAATATTGAACAAATAAAGTTTCATGAGTTCCAGAAAACCAACGGATTTTTCTTTATTATTTACATCATCAGTTTTCAGCAGCTGAATTAAATAAAAATCATAAAAATGAGCCTATAAACACTCATTTTACAAGAATTTTGCTCTTGCAGTGCTCATCATCTTTTAAACATGTACATTTCAAAGTCAGATTAAGTCTCTGTCTAGTTTTCCCCCAAATCTCTTTGACTTGCTTTTCTCCTTTCTAGCTCACTTGGTCTTATTTCTAAAAACCAAATTGAGAAGCTTTGCTTTTAGTACATTCATTTCTTTTAAAAATCATTTAAATTCTTCCTGACTTGTTGAAGTCACAAAAAACATTATATGTGTATATACACACATATACATACACCTACATATGTGCTTGTCTTTAAACTCTAGTGATGGCCATACTTGCTTCATTCCTACTGGGCCATGTTAAATGCCACCAAAGTTGATCATATGTTCTCTTGCTTGTGGAATGAGTGAAATATTAAGAGCTGACAGAGAAACAATTTTCTGTCCAAAATTTGCTTGAGATGTCTGAGTTCAGGAAGGACTGAAAACTGTTGAATAAAGATCAGCCACAATGTATTGAAACTTTTGAACATCTGAGAACAGCTCCTGTTTCCTGGCTGTGCTGCCAGAGGTATGAGGGGTGTAACAGAGGCTTGCACTAACGCTGTTTTACAATATCTGTCACAAGCGGAGTATCAGGGGCAAAAAAGTAGCTGTTTGCTTTCCTGGGGTCTGCAGGTGAGTTAATGAAGAAATATACTCTGCAGTTTTAATTAAATACTGATTGTTTGTCCTCAAAGTACTTCTTTGTTGAAGAAAGTCACAATCCACTTGCTTTCCAGACCAGAAACACGGTTGAAAATATAAAACATTATCAAAATTCCCAGAAGACACCACTGGTAAACTGCAAAGCCATAAAGAGGCTTGTGGATTCACAAAGACCTTAAAACACGTCTGACAGCAGAGGGCATCACAGAATCCAGGACATCTGCTGCTTTAATGGCAGGTAATTTCTTTTTAATCCCTTAAGAGCTGAGGAGGACAGTCAGTCATAACCTGATTAAGCAAGAGGAAAGGAGGGAACTCCAAACTTGTAGGCTTACTTCTCTTACAAAAGGAAGAGGTCTTAAAACAAAACAAAAAGTATGCTCTCCATCCAAGTAAAAACACAATGCAATTTAAAATTTCATAAAGAAATCAAAATGAAAGAATAAATTCTCAGTATATATATCCAGAAATAAAATACTCAGTTTCTGCCACTTAACCTCCCTGTTCCAAATGAGATTAGTTGTGTTTTAATTTATCAAGAAGAAGACAGGAAGGAATAATTTCTGTACAGTTTGCAAGTGCCCTTTTCATAGAAAGTATTAAAAGAAGCAGAACGCTTACGTAAGATAGATGCATGATAAAATATCTCTCATGATCAACTCCAATTTAAATAGTTTTTCCATACAAATATAGACATTCTGTCTATCTCAGGCAACCACTCAGGCAACCATTTTAGACAGAAAATGAAAAGACAGAATTAGGGAGATGGAAATAAATCTAGGCATGGAAAAGGAAATGAAAAATGCAAAAATATATATATATATATATAATAATGGAGAAATTGCAATATCTCTTTTTTTTATTTCTTTTTTTCCTTTTTTCTTTTATTGTTACATGAAGCAAAACCCTTGGTTTTACCAAAGAATAACTTGCCCAAAGACTACTTTTTTGTTACATGAAGCCTATTTTCTTCCACTGTATTTTCTGTCTGTAAAAGAAGTGATACAAATAGAACATGGTCAATGACTTCTATAGGCAGGGAAAAATATGTCCCTATTAAAATCATCCATTCACTATCTTACTATTCCTCAGTGTTCAGATGTAGCTAAACTAGCAGCCTGATCCTGCAAATCTTTATGTGGATGAGCATCTATACTCAAGATCTCTCATCACTAAGTAACAGTCTGGTGTGACAAGCAACTGTTAAGGTACAAGTAGACAAATGGCAGCTTGGGGCAATATTACTATGGTAGCAGACTATCCTGCCCTACTCCATTGTATTACTATTGAGCTCCGCTATCTTAGTGCACTGACTGGGATTTGACCCAGAAGAATGCTCTGATCCACAAGGCAACCCCAGAGGGATCTTATGTATAAATGATGTTACAGTGTGCACAAAATGCAATGGAGGAGAGAAATTTTTGTGTGCATTCGCAGCTCTCAATTACGTCAATTAGGATCTTTGCCATGTGGCCAAACAATTTATTTCTTTAAAGCACTCTAAAGCGTCCTATGCCCTAGTATACTGACGATCCTCACTACTTCCTCTGCAACCTTTCCAGCCTCTCCATGTACATCTCCATAGCTGTTTTCCAGCTGTGTTCTCACCAAAACTAGCCAGAGGACAAACTTTCCTCATTCTGCTGTTGATGATCCTCCTAACATAGCTCAGTGTTTGGTTTTCTTTATTCACAGTGAAAGTTCAATTTGGAGTTCAAGGTGTTTTTTTCAAGAAAAAAAATTTTTTGTGTGTGATTTAGAAAATATTCCATGTTTATAAAGCTTTATAGTAGAAAACCATTTCTTACATGTTTCTCATTTGTGTAAATTTATTTATTCTTATTGGAGATAGTTTAGAAACATAATCATTGGTAAAGGTAGCGCCACTTTAGCACAGAGCCGCCATCAGATATCACAACTCAGCTACAACACACCTTGCCCTGATACTGAACAAAGAAGATTCTCCATGAAAGAATTTACTCAAACTTCAGGATTCTGCTCCACAATACTAATCTTCCCCCCCCCCCCCCCCATAATGTGCAACACAAATCACCCACAGTACAAGTTGTAACTTGTGACCCTTTTCTCTGAGGAAAAATTTTTCTCTGTCATCTTTGTGACTGCCTTTCAAGCAGTAGGTTAGATCATCCCTTAAATTCTGACAATTATCCAAATGAGGTTTAATGAACACTGAGTACAGAGGAATAGTCACTTCTCTCCATGTGTTGGCCGCTCCTATGCATGCTGCTCAGGGTGCAGCTGGACCTGTTTATATGCAGTGGCGTCCTGTCCAGTTTCTTGCCCTTTACCACCCTCAAGGCCTTTCCATCAGATAGGCAGTCCACAGTCTGTGTCCTTGCAGGAGTTTAATCCATCCCAGAGGCTGGATTTTGTATTTCTTCTTCTGAATTTCATAAGGTTCCTGCTGTGCCAACCCTGCAGCCTATGTCCCTTTGTATTGCCCTGTGTATATCAACCTCACCTTGGTGTCATCCAGAGATAGGATGAGAGTGCACTTCATTGTCTCTTTCAGGTCACTAATAAATATACTAAGCAGTACAGGTCCTTGTGGTAGTCCTTTTTTTTTTTTTTTTTTTTTGTTAAAGTACAAATGGCTAAATAAGGTGTTCAGAGAACCATCATCCAACCTGTTGCAATCCGTGCAGTTGTACATGCATCCAGGACACAAAATATTAACTTGAATACAAGAAATTTTTCTCATACACTGTAGAAAACCTTTCTAAAGTTGAAAGTAAATGCCATCCACCACTCTCCCCTCACCCACAGATTCAGTCATTTTATCAGAAGGCAATCAGGTTGGCCAGGAAAGATTCACACCTGGTTAATCCATTCTGGTCATCCACAATCACCTTATCCTTCTTGTGCCCAGATTCACGTTCTTAGAGGATTCATTGATTTTCCATGATTTAATGAACTTAGATCCTTTAACATTAGCTTTAAGATAAACACTTTCCTCTTATTAACATACATTGTCAGTTCAATGGCCATTTGCACCAAGAGGACTCCACTGACTTTGGAGAAGTTACTTCTCATTTAAGAAAAAAAACTGTAATAACAGAGTAGCGCAGCAGTGGACCACGTTGACTAAGAATGTTATGAAATCCCAGCATGCAATTACAAGCAATGTGTAGATTTATTTCTTTGGAAAAGTGTCCTTAGGGTTACTTGTGGGAACGATAACAGAAAGAATTTCAGTTTCCTATAAGTCTGAAGATTCCCTTTTAAGTTATAAAAAATCTCAATATTCAAGAATCATTCTGCAGAAAAGTAATTTGCAATTATAATTTGTCCCTATATTGCTCTACAAGATTGTTTTTAGGAAGACAAATAGAACAGAATGAACAATATATTTCTTTCCTTGTTACGAATGATCAAAATCCTGGAAAGGCATTATGCTTGATATAAATTTGTGAAATATAGTCTTTCACTATGGAATTTAAGTGAATTCAGTTTAATAAAGAGCAAGCTGAAACAATCTTTGTGAGCACAGAAGTCTTCTAGCCCTGCTGCAGGACAGAAAATGGCCAAGATGGCAAAAAAGATGAGTGATAGCATTTCTTAAGAAGTATTGCTGATCATCTTGAACCCTGAATGGTTCAGAAGAAAGCCACAGGAAAAGAAGCATATTTCACACTTGTTTATACTTTTGTCTCTCTTCTCCTTTTTCCTTCCCCAAATGAAGAGAAATAAAGCATGTGACATGAGCATTTACATTAACAAAAAAATAATTATAGCCTCTAGAATATTTTTATATTGAGGTAATTGCTTTGTATGATCTGCTGCTAATGGTGATTTTGCTCATGTTTTGCTAATTCTTTTCCTCAAAATATTTTGTTACTCCATTATAATTTTTTTGTGGTTCAACAAACATGTCAAAAATGTGAAGTGGTGTTATTTTATAAGCACTGAAGCCTGCAGGAGATAAAATTAATGTAACATTTTGTACTGTTGGATTTTGAATTTCTTCTGCACTATGTTATTTCCTATTACCAGAGTTCCATCTCTAATTTCATCACTCCATTTTGAAAACTCTGTTTGTTAAAAAAGGAAAAAAAATCTAGTTTTCTGTAATTTAATGCACTTAAATCCTGTACTGTCAGTTTTAGCATAAATTTTTGCTTGTAGATAATGAAGCCAACACTTCTCTAGTGCCAGTTCTCTACTCATTTGTACTGCTACAACTCCACTGACTGCAGGGAAATCGTTCCTGATTTACAGAAGTGTAAATACCACAATCATGTTACGCACTGCAGTGCTACTCCATTGACTGAAGAAGTAAGGTTTCATGTGAAATGGGACAACACAGAGTAGAATACTGCAGAACTCTGAAGAAATGGTATGTGAACATACTGCTTACTCTGGGTTTTGAAGTTTGCAAGTTTACTTCTCATAGTAAGACTTCTCAGTGGCTTCTTTGCCAATCAACCACCGAGCAGGAGCATTCTCATTAATGTGAATAAACATTATTTAATCATTAAGACTGAGAAACAGCACTTGGCTGCCTCTACAACACATTGTTTATTCAGTGCTACAACCATTACTATAGCAACTTGTCTCAAAGTTACTACTGAAGTGGGAATTCTGAAATATTGCATTGTCCCTTTTTTAAGTGACAACTGAAGATGAACAACTGCCATTCCATTCCTCAGTAAAACGATATTCTGGCAATCTTCCTTTCAAGGACTCTCTCTGATTCACATGTCAATTTAACAAGAACTTCCCTTTGGACAAATATTCTACCAGTGTTTTACAAAAGAGACTTAAGAAAACACAACCATAACCATGTTTCAATACATTTTGAATATATGTTAGAGAAAGATAGCCCCATATCCTAGCTAAAAAAAACAGGATTGTTTTTGTTTCTGGCTGTGAAAGGAAAGCAAGATAAACTCTTCTATACATATGTAGCACATTTTTTTCACTAACTAATCGATTTAACATACCCATCCCTTCTAAGCATCCTCTGAAGACTAAGCTGTTGTAAGATTCCAGCTTAACTTGAAACTTAAACAAGAGAGCTTTGCTACCTGTAGCAAGGCAGTCAGCATTTCATCATCTAAAAATACAGATAAATTATGACTTGAAGAAGAATTAAAAAAATAAAAAAGGCTGCAGAGCATCAAACTATATGGGGTGCCAGGAGGTGCTATGCCCCTAAGTTTTTATATACCTGCAGATGTATTAAATGACTCAAGAGAGCATGTTATGCCCTTTAAAGTCTACCACATGCCATTCTTTCTTACCCAGTGCCTTAGACATCACCAGTAACCTGGGGCCTCATGAAAATAATTTTCTCTTTCAGCACAATTGCACTGTAGAAGATTGTGTTAGGTGTTTTTTTTGTTTGTTTGTTTGTTTGTTTGTTTGTTTTTTGTGGGGAGAAAATCATCTCACATTCATTTTTGTAAATGTTAAAAATACAAGAAAACAGAGAGTTAGTGCTTATAACAGGGTAGCTCCTACGCATTCCAGTAGATAAGCAGATAACCATTATTACCCATGTTGTATGAAGATATACATTGTCTATTACAGAATCTTCTTCAGAGAGTTTGTAATTTAAAAGGAAAAGACAGAGAGAAAAAAAGAGAGAAACACAGAAGACAACTTTGCCAAGGTCACACAGGGCTACCCAGTCACTGTTCTGACACAAATGAGTCAATATTGGTAGCACTACCAAAAATTTCCGTATTTTGTAAGCTCCAGCCTACTTTCATGGGGCCTCGCTGCTAAGCAGCTTCCTAATTCATTGAAAGTAGCAACATAGAGTTAGCTCCTGCAATACAAGAGAGGAGATCTCCTGAACTTCAAGTATTGTTACTCCAGCCTAGCAAGTTATCAAAGAAGCAGGAAAAGCAGTGAGCAGCTACATGTTAAGAAGCTGAACAACAGCATTAACTTTTTCACTCAGGTTTACAAGTGAATTTCTTTAACATAGTAAGAAGAGTCTCTTGGAGTTGTTGCCAACATTAACAAAGTTTTGTTAATGATCTTATTCCACATTACGTCTACACTCATAACTGCTCTGAAGAAGGGTGCAAAAGAATGAAAAGGTAAAAATAAAGGAGGGATAGTTTTAGTATTTCTGTCTTCAATAAATAATGGTCCAAACAGTGAAACACAAAATATTTCAGTAAAGCAAGAAAGCTGATAGCAATTGCAACATGAAAACAAGCTGCAGGAATGTGTAAAAGGGTTTACTGTTCTATTACTATAATCATCAAAGGAGAGATTCAGAGCCCTGAACAAACCAGTTTTAGAGGGAATATCATTTCTGGCAAAATACTATTGCAAATACAGGTTGAAATAGCCATTGTAATACAATTTAAATTGAGGACAACAGAACAGAGGAGAGAAAAAAGAAATCCTTTTCTAAAGCAATAAAAATGTTTCTTCAGAATAATTGCTTGTAGCATATTTTATTATTTATCTAAAGAAGAAGATGGAAGTGTGGATCGTAAAATATAATTTGTTCTATATAAAGTAAGAGGTAACAACATTGTCATCTCTGTGGTTTTAGATTACACTATGCAATACACACATGGGAAGCACTAATAAATTGAGAAGGGGAAGATAATTTTATCTGCTGTCCAGAAAAAATACCACAAACATAAAGATTCATGTTTATGACAGCAATGATAGCTTTAAGAGCAGGGTTTTCTGTCACAGATCAAATGAATGAGCAGGGAGTGAAAACCCATCATTTTGTACAAAGTAGTAGGTGAGGTTCATGTGTATATTTTCCGATTAAAGATGATGAATCCAAGCTCTTAATAAAAGGAGTGGTGTGCCTGATATGATTATTTTCTAACAAATGTTGCACAATTGTTAGGATGACCAAATAACAAATAGTATTACTTCAGTTTCTGAAGTTTCAGCTTCAACTCTCCCATCTATCTGAATTAAATTCTAACACGTTTCTTTCAACTTCACTTGAGAAGATGAAGTAATGCATTAGAAAAATAATCTGTACTGATAATTGTTTGCATTTATTTAAGCTACTGAAACTTCTGTTTAGGCCAACTACTCAATATGATTTTCAGAATGAATTAAAACTCAAAATGTGCTAAATGAAGAAAACTAAGCACCCTGAGAATGCAATGCAGATGTAGAGCTAATCATTTCAATAACAAATTAGAGTAATGTATTGGAGTATTACTAATGAATAGCACTTCATTTCAAAGACATTATGCAGAGCATATGGGAATAAAAATCAAGGCCAGCAATTCATAAGACAGGTCTGACAGTCTTATGTGTCTCCTGACAAACATAATGTCTATTTTGACACCTATTCTTTCACCGTTACCCAGGAAATGCAGCATTTTGAGTTTAGCTGGTTGTTTTCTCATTTGGAAACATGGACTCGTACTAGGACCCTCTTCATTTGTTGGCCTTTATACGTCTGGTCATTAGTTTTCACCCCTAAAATGTGTCTGACATGTGAGCCATCCGATAGTTCTTATTACGTATGTCCACAGTGTGTGAAAATTGCATGCCTTTGTTTCCTCTCCTCCATTTTCACTTTGCCACCAACATTTGCCACCTTCCTCTCTCACAGGGGACATGACTTTTCAGATGGTTATCAGTAAGCCATCTGTGTTTTCATCAAGAAGAAGAAGAACCCGATATAGTTTGGACGATGTCTATGCATATTAAGTGGAGAACCACGTTGAAAAATTTTTTTCTATCCCACAAACTATAAGATTGTTTCTATTAACCACAGAGCAACGTTACACACAAAATACTAGATGGTGGTCAAAAATTTCTTATGCAGTTATGTATCATCTTCACAGTAGTGAGTATTTATTGTAGTATATCTCTATTAAGGTCTTAAGCATCACATACAAGGAAATACTGACACGTTTTTAATTTTATGACTATATCTAGAAGTCAGATGTAACGAACAGGAATTAGATCACCTGTTTTCCCTTTATCCTCTTGATCCATCAGCCTAATGACTGGTTTGTGTTGATCCCTACTGCTGCGCACTGTCTCAATTAGTCCAGTGACTTTTCTATAATAATCAACAACTTATTTCCTCACCAGTGTACTGGATGATCGGTTTCTTTTTCCTAGACTAGTTATTCTATGTATTTCTATACCACTCTACATTTACTATCTATTGACCAGTTACCTAAATGATTCAATCCACTCCAGTGTGATTGCAGTTTCTCATAATTTTCTTTAACTTACATTTCTTTGACATCTGGAAGCCATGAGGGCTTATTTTCCATTCTACATCCATTTATCAGTAGATCTTAAGACTGCAAGTCCCTCAATCAATCTAGAGGGACAGATCCCACAGAACAATGTTCTGAATTAGATGCATTGGATAATTATTTGAATTATACTTAATGATTATACCAGTCCATATATTTGAATCTTCCATCTTACTTTCAGTTTAGGTCTAAATATTTGTCCTTTCATCTCTCCAACCTATTCCTCACTTATAAGGATTTCATTTTAAAACAACTGTGAAGCTGTCATTGCCACTAATATCTCTAATACTAACAGAAAGAAGGCTATCACACAAGGCTGCTCATGATCTAGGACACTGCTGACAATTAGTCACTTTTCTGATATACTGCAAGGATTAAACATTTCACTTTCTACAGTTGAAAGAGAGTTTCCAAAGAATATCATACATTTTATATGAGAATGGCTGTGATAGCAGCTTGAGATGCTACAGTAAAACTTGAGTAAGTACTAGTGGCTTTGAATATTACTACATAAGATATTAATATAGTTTTTTTCCTAAGAAGGATTGGGATGGAGAAGGGTTTCTAAGAGATGATAAAAAGTGTTTTCTCACTGTGATTTTTAAATAAGTGAGAGAAATCAGAGGGAATGGTATTTGTGCTGAGAGAGTTAAAAGGCTGGAGGGTTTTTAGGGTGAGGGATTTGGAGTTTGCTCTAATTGCCTGCTTATTCCTTCATTATGGTTGAAGGGCTCTGGTAATTCAGCATTATTAAATATTCAAGGACTGGTCCAGAGGAAGCGTTCTTTGGGGATTGCTCTCATCACTCCAGTGCCAGCTGAAAATCCTGCTTTGTGCCTGTTCATGTGTGCAAATAAAGCTCTGCTTTTCCCTTTTTATTGACTTCCTTTACTGAAAAGGCTTCAAGCACTGAGGTAATGTGAGATTATTTAGCAAATTAATGCTTGTGAATCTTTCATGGAACTTTCTTCATATTAGCAAGAGCAATGCGTTTACATATTGGAATAAGAGAGTAAAAATGTTCCTCCACCTGGGTAGAACCCTTTTATGTCTACTCTCTCCCCACTCCCACCATGCTAATAGTCTCCACTACTTGTACTTTCCTCACCTACGTTTCTCATAGCATAAATAGGCCACTCTCTGTTGGAGCGGACAAGTATAAAAGATACAATCAAAAATTACACACACACTACAAGTGACATGAAAAATAAATTTCAGTTACACTGGGGAAATACTGCATTATTGGAAAGGCTCCATCAATTCCAGGACTGTCATACTAGGGAGTAATAACACACAGAGTAATGGAACAGCCTTTCTCTCACAGTCTTCAGAACAGAGAGACACAAAATACCTTCTTCTACTCTATAAGGACAAACAGCACCTCTGACACTTGACAACACTCAACCATTGCATAGTACTGGGAACTGGTATAGTGATTATACTCACTTCTGAGAAAGATTTCTACTGAGGTCTGAGTTGTGCCATAGAACGAATGGACCAAATCCTTCAGATGCTGCAGAGAGATCACAACTGCTGCATTGTAGAAAAGGGTTGTCACTAACAAGCTCCTTCTAAGAAGGCTCGAGAGCCACCCTTGGAATTACCATGACATGACAGTCTCACATTTGCACTTCAGTGACCAGCTCCGTACATCAGTGTTCACCTTAGTTCAGCAGCTCCAAAGAAGCATACAAAATATATTCAAATATAAATGTTTTGGGTTTGCTACGCAGAAGATAAAAGAGAAGTGGTATCTCCTTTCATGACAGATCCTTGTGTTTGATTCCGGTCATATCAAACGTAATTTGTCAGGAAATAATTCTGACTGCGACGGATTTTGTTCAGGCTAACACTGGAGAGTCAATAAAGCTATCGCAAATATCCTGGATTATATTGAGGTTTGTTCATCAAACTGTATTTATTTTGTCTTTCAAGTGAAGCCAAATTCTGCTTTCATTTACATTTTGATAACATAAGGCACAATCTGAAGAAAATGAAGTTATGAAACCCTGCATTGATGATATACAAGCGTGCAAAAAGCACTTAACAACCTGATGACAAAATTCAAACCATGGAATTAGTATTAAAATTGTAACCTATAATTTTGAGAACCACTCAAACTCTTTATTTAAAGTTTTGAAAATTTTAGATGCTAAAGGAATTTTCTGTGTTGTTATTACAGCTATGCCAGAACAGTCATTCCAGGGCAACTTTGTCTTGGAATTCATGACAGAAATGCTGTAAGCACATTTGATTTTTTTCTAGTTCACATAACTGATTAAACGAAGGTGATAATTCTTTTACATCTGCAATAAGCATCCTATTACAGCCTTCTTTTTTTTTTTTTTTAAAAAAAAAAAAGGTGGCCCTTTCTTCAGACCAGTCTATAAATATTAAAGTAGCAACTGAAGCAGAGAGGAGAGAAGAGAGAGAATGATTTTCTGGTTTGACTGTTTCTAAAATAATTTAGGAGGATTTCAGGGATCCAGTTTTTTAGCAGTCCGTCATAGCTTGAGGACCTTCTGATGGCATATTTGTATTTAACAATGAGATGTTTCCTGTCATGAATTTGTCCAATCACCTTTTTAAATCCATGTAGATTTGTAGCATCTTTGACATCCTGTGCAATAAGACTCTCAGCTGTACTGCAAGAGGTGTGAGGAAGTATATCCCATTGCTCATTCAAATCTGCCATCAAATAATGTAATCTGATAGGAGGGAGTAGAGAGAAAGAGAACAATCATTTGCTACCATATATTCCATGGCCTCATTTTTTTACAGTCTTCCGTCATATGAGCCCCCTCCAGCAGCCTTTTTCTCAAACTGAAGTATTTCTCTGTGTGCATAAGCAGACCCATACCAATGAAACCTATCACCTTCCTCTGAACCTGTTTTGCTTCTCTTGCTTCTGCCTTGAAGTGGAAGAGAACATAATTGCTCACAGCATTCAGGTGCAGCATGGATTGATGTGCACATACACCACGGATTTAGACAACAGCATAGTAACAGTTGTTTGAAGCCTAGTCCTTCCTGAATCACCAAAATAAAAGTTTATCCTTGACCTGAAAGAATGCTCAGCTGACAACTACCATAATGTCAAGGTCTGACAACTGAATGTTAAAGATTAGCTCATGCCTACACATACATACACCTCTTTGTGTTTGTATTACTGAGCTTTTCCTGTTGCTTTAGTCATTCAAGTTTTAAGATTTAGTTATCATCTATGTTATACAGAAAAACTTCACCTTTTTCTTTGTACCCTTTCACACTTTCGGTCGTGACTTCTTAAGAGAAGTTTCTTAAAATTATGTTCTAATTTTTAGGCACTTTTTTTTTTTCCTCTATCTGCAAGGAACTATCCCCTTTTACCTGGGTGCTTTTTAGTTCTTTTTACACTATCTTACTGAGCTTTCGTGCTTTATTTTGTTGTTGGGTGGTTTTGTTTCTAGGTGCATGGAGCTGGCAATTCACTACCATTCATTTTCTCTATTTGTTCCATAGATCTCATCTTTGGTAACTGCTTTTTTTTTTTTTTTTCCCTACTCTCATCTTCTCTCAGCAGTCCTTTCAGACATTCCTAATCTACTGGCTCTCTCCATACTCTGGCAGAATTTCTGTTTCTGTTATGTCTGAAAGTAGATTTATTCTATTTGTGATAGCTTTTCAAGTTGCTGCTAAAACTCTTTGCAGCCTGACATGTTATGTTTCTACAAAATAAATACTGATAGAGGTGCAATTATTTCCTCTTTCGGACATAACAGTAGATTTCTGAAGTATGTCTTATTTCTTCTGTCATCCTCCCCTAACCTCTTGTTTAGACATAGCAGCTTTTGATAGTTTTTCTAAAGCCTTTTTAATAGATGACACTGTCTGCAATATGTTGTCTTTCAGCAGTCACCGTACCACCAGCAAATATTTTATGCTTTCAACTGTCCCTTTTAGTTTCCTTTTTTAAACGGAACTTTTTTTTAGCTTTTTTTTTTTTTTCTTTCAAGCACAAGTGAAATGAACATTGGCCTCTATCACTCCTGCAAGAGTCATTCTATGGGCCTAAGTGCCTTGGAGGGAGCAGTGATTCTCTAACAACAGTGCTTGTTAACTCTTCAGGCCCAAGGTAAGGCAGATCTGTCTTCTTCTGGGTTTCGTTTCATCAATTGGTTGGCTGTGGCAGCACAGGCAACAGGGAAGCCTTGCTGTTCCTGCCGAGGCCTGAAATTTCAACCTGTGTTGCTTGTTTCATTTTCTTTTGTGATACATGTCAACTTTAAGCTTTATCAACATACATACTAACATGACCCATTCATAATACCACGCTCCAAAGGACAAAAGAAAGAGGAAATGTCTTGCTTTTCTCAGTCTGGCATGCTGGTATGGGCCCAAGAGATCATTTCCTGTGTTTTATTTCAATGGGGAGTGGAGGGAGATGCAAAAAAATTGTTGTTAGAGCTGTATTGTTTTTTTTTCTTTTCATTTACAAGTTTTCAGCCAAACCAAGAGGCAACTATTCCCCTATCCTAATTTCAGCAGTTTTCACAGGAGAAACCCTAAAAATTTTCCTTATCTCAGTGTTTTTCCAGTTGACCACTATTTGTTTCTGTAAATTAAATTTCAGTATATTTGCATTTCTGGATTTAATGTCTTAGAAAATATAAATTTAAAGTTAGTTACACTGAAGTATGAAAGGATATATAATTATCTCAGCATTAATAGTTTCAAGGCAACACATTTCAATTCTAGAGTTAAAAGTGTGGAGTTATCGAGATCTCCACTAAATTATAAGGTACTTGCTACCCATAAGGGCAAATTAGATTATCATTTATTTCTTCTACCTTTATTTCTGAATATATATACTCATCTAACATATTGCAATATCTGATCGCTTTTTCTTTTTTCTCCATGAAGCCTTACATCAGCACACCAGAACGTGAAATACTATAAGTTATTTTGACTTATTCTACTTCTGCTTTACTGCAAGCACAACAGCTTTGGTTAAGACTATATCTTTGACAGGCAAATTCCAGTTACTTTAGTCATAAATCATTCTGGATTTCAAAGGGAAACTATTAATAAATTTACGGCATGAAAATACTGTCTCTTGTCACTGTCATGCAATAACAAGAATAAGGAAGTAAGCAAGCATTCATTTTCTCACAGAGCTCCCACAACTTCAGTCTTATTCACCCAGATTTTGATACTTAGTGTGTCACATACCTACAAGAACTACGGAATTAACACTTGAAAAACTTTTCCAAAGCAAGAACCAGTTTCATTTATAACCCTGTGATGTTTTGTCCTTTCACAAGTGGCATTTGGAGGTTAACAGGGTGTCGACGGTTTACGGGCGTTAGGCCCGATTCCGTGACAAAGGGGACGGGGGACCCAAGGGCCCACGTCCCGGGAAAAGGGGAAAGGGGAAAAGGGTAGGGAGATGGCCCTGAGAGCAAAGAACAGCGGCAACAATCTGAGGAGAAACAAACTAATTTACTAAATAAAATATCGG